>NC_056748.1:485433174-485475674 GCF_019279795.1 Protopterus annectens
TTCCAGTAGGTAGAGACATAATCAGTTTTCTAGAGAGTTAATGAATCAGAGTAATACAGTGAAGGTTTTTTCCTGTACTAAGGTTTTCATATTTAGTTGGTATATGAGTAGGGTTTAGTCAGAGTTTGTGCAGGGACAAAGCCAAAGCATTTTTAGGTGTTTTTAAGAGATATTTTGAATTGGGTTAAGGAAGGAACTGTAGTGAGTTCTGCAGGAAGTAAGTTCCAGGTTTTACTGACAGAATTGGAAAATAATGATTCACCAGATGAATTTTTGGATTTAACAGTTTGTACTAGCGTTCTGTTGGAGGAGCGGAGTGTTTTTATGTTACTGTAGGAAGTGATAATATTTTTCAGTATGGGTGTACTATTTGGTTGGTAGAGAACTTTGTGAACAACTATTAATTGGTTATATTGAAGTTGGTAAAGTAGTTCTAGCCAGCCTAGTGATTTAAGGTTTAAACAGTGATGTGTTCTATGTGCTGATCCTGTGGCAAATCTGGCAATATTATTGTAGCAACTAGTGAGTTTACTGAGGTCAGATTTGCTTAGGTTTGCAAAGATGGGTGAGGCATAAAGAAGGGTTGATAGCAAATGGGTATGGGCAATCACAGTTCGAGTAGACGGGGTTAGGAATAGTTTAATCTTATATAAAGGGCCTAACTGTTTTAATAGTTTTGTCAATGTAAGCATCAAACTTAAGGTTGTTGTCGGATAATCACCCCTAGCAGTTTAGTACTAGGCTCTGGGGAAATTATGGTACCATTGTTGGATGCTATGGTGAGAGATGGTAAAGGGACCTTGCGAGTGGGGGTGAAGATTAACAGCTTGGTTTTGTTTGGGTTTAATAGTAGACGGCGACCAGTGAGCCAGTTCTCAACTTTGTTGAAGGTGTTTTGGGATAAAGATTGTAAATCAAATGGTGGAAATTGAAAAAGGGTAATTGTGAGGTGGAGTTCAGGGAAGAGTTAAGAGAGGCACTGGGTGGCAGTGAACAGTTACCGAACAGCTGGGTAACTACAGCAGAGCTCGTAAGGGAGATGGCTAGAAAGGTGCTTGGTGTAACATCTGGAAAGAGGAAAGAGGACAAGGAGACCTGGTGGTGAAATGAGGAAGTACAGGAGAGTATACAGAGAAAGAGGTTGGTGAAGAAGAAGTGGGATTGTCAAAGAGATGAAGAAAGTAGGCAGGAGTATAAGGAGATGAGGTGCATGGCAAAGAGAGTGATGGCAAAGGTTAAGGATAAGGCGTATGAAGAGTTGTATGAACGGTTGGGCACTAAGGAGGGAGAAAAGGACCTGTACCGATTGGCTAGACAGAGGGACTGAGCTAGTAAAGATGTGCAGCAGGTAAGGGTGATAAAGGATAATGAGGAAAACATACTCAGAAGCGAGGAGAGTGTGTTGAGCAGATGGAAAGAATACTTTGAGGGGTTGATGAATGCAGAAAATGAGAGGGAGAGAAGGTTGGATGATGCTGGGATAGTGAATCATGAAGTGCAGTGGATTAGCAAGGAGGAAGTAAGGATAGCTATGAAGAGGATGAAGAATGGAAAGGCTGTTGGTCCAGATGACATACCTGTGGAAGCATGGAGGTGTTTAGGTGAAATGGAGTGGATTTTTTAACTAGATTGTGTATTGAAATATTGGAAAGTGAGAGGATGCCTGAGGAATGGAGAAAAAGTGTTTTGGTACTGATTTTTAAGAATAAGGGTGATGTGCAGAGCTGTAGTAATGACACAGGGATTAAACTGATCAGTCACAGCATGAAGTTATGGGAAAGAGTAGTGGAAGCTAGGTTAAGAAAGGAGGTGATGATTAGTGATCAGCAGTATGGTTTCATGCCAATAAAAAGCACTACAGATGCAATGTTTGCTCTAAGAGTGTTGATGGAGAAGTACAGAGAAGGTCAGAAGGAGTTGCATTGTGTATTTGTAGACTTAGAGAAAGTATATGACAGGGTGCCTAGAGAGGAGTTGTGGTATTGTATGAGGAAGTCGAGAGTGTCAGAGTAAGAGTGGTACAGGATATGTATGAGTGCAGTGTGACAACGGTAAGGTCTGCGTTGGGAGTGACGGATGCATTTAAGGTGGAAGTGGGATTACATCAAGGATCAGCTCTGAGCCCTTTCTTATTTGCAATGGTGATGGACAGGTTGATAGACAAGATCAGACAGGAATCCCCATGGACTATGATGTTTGCAGATGACATTGTGATGTCTAGTGAGAGTAGGGAGCAGGTGGAGGAGACCCTGGAAAGGTGGAAATATGCTCTAGAAAGAAGAGGAATGAAGGTAAACAGGACTAAGACAGAATACATCTGTGTGAATGAGAGGGCAGATAGAGGAATGGTGAGGATGCAGGGAGTAAAGGTGGCGAAGGTGGATGAGTTTAAATACTTGGGATCAACAGTTCAGAGTAATGGTGAGTGAGGAAGAGAGGTGAAGAAGAGAATAGATGCAGGATGGAGTGGGTGGAGAAGAGTGTCAATAGTGATTTGTGACAGATGAGTACCAGTAAGAATGAAAGGGAAGGTCTACAAAAAGGTAGTCAGACCATCTATGTTATATGGGTTGGAGACAGTGGCATTGACAAAAAGGCAAGAGTCAGAGCTGGACATGGCAGAGTTAAAGATGTTAAGATTTGTGCTGGGTGTGATGAGGGTGGACAGGATTAGGAATAAGTATATTAGAGGGTCAACCCAGGTTGGAAGGTTTGGAAACAAAGCCAGAGAGGCAAGATTACGTTGGTTTGGACATGTGCTGAGGAGGGATGCAAAGTATTTTGGGAAAAAGATGCTAAGGATGAAGCTGCCAGGTAACAGGAAAAGAGGAAGGCCTAAGATAATGTTTATGGATGTGGTGAGAGAGGACATGCAGGTGGTTGGTGGGACAGAGCAAGATGCAGAGGACAGGAAGAAATGGAAACAGATGATCTGCTGTGGCAACCCCTAATGGGAGCAGCCGAAAGAAGAAGATGAAATTATTGTTAATACAGCTCCAGTTGACAGCATATACAATACATGTCATGTATATGCTTTTTTATCATAGTAAAAAAAAGTTAAAAATGACCTTTTCAGGTCACTAAATGCCCCTCTGAACATCCACCCCCCTCCCAGCCTTTGGCATGTTCCAGCACTTTTGATCTCACTATGTGAGGAGAGGGACAAGATTTCTGTCTTAAAAGGCAAACTCAAAAGGTACTGTGAGCAACAGAACTTGTATATTGTGTTTATTTCTCACTACAAATCAAGAATTTCTATACTTGATAAATGCTTATGAGACTGATCTTGCACCTAGAGTGCAAGACGATTGGTAATTTGGCTGATTCTCTGATCAGAGGTAAAAATGTCAGAGGAATAGGGAACTGCCCAAGGATAAGAAAATAGTATGCTGGTCTAATTGAAGGACTGAGCAGAATGCTACGTACCAAAGAGAGGGCTTTTTGAAAGTGTTTCAACAAGTTTGTTTATGAAGGATAATGCATTTGTTTATATCCTCTTTAGCATAAGCAAATAAACAATGAAAAAGAAGAATGCTAATTTTGCATTGTTGGTGAATGTAGTTGTTGAAAACAAACACACAAAAAAACAAACCAGTTCATCTTCCAAATTCAGCATTCTGGTCAAAGTAGAGAACTAATCTGTTTCAGTGCCAAATGTTGCAGTTTATGTCATCAGCAATACAAATGACTTAGACGGCTTCATCTTCAGGTACCACTCCACCGTAAGAATGATTGGCATTGTATCAGAAAAAAGCAAAACAGAATGTGTCAAATGGAGCTACCTCAACCTTTTGGGTCTGAAGACATTTTATTTATATATTTGTTTTTTATTCATTATTACCATTATTATTATTATTATTATTATTATTATTATTATTATTATTATTATTAAAGCAATGAGTGAAAGGTCACTGAAAAACCAATTAATAAAAACAAAATGAAAACTCCAGCAAAGCTAGAACTTCCACTGAGTGACCTCCCAAACCTCTTGTATCAGAGGCACATGGAATATATGCAAACAACCCTTATGAACATCAGGTGTTTCAGCTAATAAGCAGTTCTGAATGCAGTGACCCTAATGATAATGGACATCAGCTAGGTATAACAGCCCTGTGTTTCTTGTGCTTAGTCAAACACTCTGCTTGTGCTGTGCTGACGAGGTCATAACAAGGCCAAAATATGCATATCCATAGCTAGTGGGCTTTGGCTTTTTTGGCCTGAAATTGTCCATTAAAATGACAAAACAAGTCATGGGCATTCAGAATTGCCAATTAGCTGAAAAACCTGATATTCATAAGGGTCATTTGCATATATCCCATGTGCCTCTGATACAAGAGGTTTGGGAGGTCACTCAGTGGAAGTTCTAGCTTTGCTGGAGTTTTCATTTTATTATTATTATTATTATTATTATTATTATTATTATTATTATTATTAATAATCTGGCAACTTAGCAACAAAGCATTCTCTCTTTTTTAATTCATTCAGGAATTCCCAATATTACCAAGTCTTTGTAAATATTCAATTCAGCATGTCTTCCTTTTTTGAAACTGGTTCCAGTGTTAATCAACCATTTGGAATACAAGAGATTGCTGGAAATGTTGGGTTTTCACAACAAGAGCCTGAGCTGTTTAATCCTGGTTAAATCTTGCTGCTTCTTGCTGCAACACTGGAACAGCAATAGTCAGAGGAAGTCATGCAGACCTTCACCATTTCTGTATCCCTTAATGGACACTAGCTATAGTAACTAAACTTGATGATATTAACTGTAGTGATCAAAAGATTTAAAACCTTTCTAATGAAATATAATGACCAAAGCTTGCCTCATTTGATAAAATATACTGGTTCAAGTGATGGACTTTAAACATCAAGACCTGCTCTCTACAGTAGAAAAAGTGCAGTCAGAGTTTTAATTATATCACACACACAACATGATTGTTAAATAATTGACTTCCTTGCAAGGCAGAACACTTGAGTTAGAAATGGGTTTCAGATCTATAATGCTACATATAGCTGGGGTTGCTGAATATTGAAATTCTGCACAGTCTGAGGAATTCTCTAGTAACAAAATTATTGCAGAATTATTTAAGAATGATAGGTTTAGAGGTCAGAATATAAGAGTGGACATTGCCATTTGGGGCAACAGATTATATGGCTTAATAAAAAGAACTCCCTTTGCCAAATGTCTTGCAAGATGCTGTAAAAAAAAAACTTTTAAATCACAAGATCTGACTACTGAAATAGCTCAGAGGGGAAGGCCTTTTCAAGGATCAACGAACATTAAGGCTAAAAGGAATTATTTGGTCACATTTTTTGTTTCCAACAATGTTCTGTGTACCCTACATGGAATTTTCTTTCTTTTACTTCACCTAAAGAAACAGAAACAAAATAGTTACATGCCCTGGAAATAATAATGCAGCATCAGCTCCATGATGTATGTGGATGTTCATTATACATAGAATTAGTGTGAACTTAAAAAAGATCAATTTTTGTTGCTGTTGTTTTGTCCATTTACAGATGTTCACAAGAAAGATTGTATATATTTTGCTGCATTGTCCTTTAAAGCTTGTTTAGACACAATGTGTTGCTTTCCTCGGTCTGATATTTAATGGATGTTTTTTTTTTCCCTTTGGGAGACTCTTGCTGTTGTATGCCAAACATTTCTCAAAAGTAAATGGTTGTAAATGTCTTATTTAAATATCAGAGGTTTAAAAAAAGTGAAGAAATTTCCAACAAATATTTGTCATTTGTTAGTTTCTACTGTTTACATATTTGCTGCAATTAGACATCTGCCCTGCTACTCATAAGGTTTCAATCCTTTAATCAGGCATAAATTAATTCTAAAAACAACAAAACATCTTTGCTAACCATTTATCACACATGGTAAATATATTAAGGTGTTACAGAAAGCAGAGGATGGTGGGTGAATAATACTACTTAAGATTCTGCTTAACAGGTTAACACTAATGCATTCATATGGAAGTAATAAGCTAGCTGCCCTTGCAGGCCATTTTTAAGCCCAGCCAATTTCCCTTTTGGTACTAGAATTAACCTATCCCATTTTGTTAGAGACTGGTCTTATCCATCCCATAGTCAATAATTATGTATTACTTCTATTGCGAATAACTGGAATCATACCATAGATAATTTGAGGGGACTCATGTATGTGATAAAGCATTTAGGAGCTGTTGTGTCCATTAGTAGTATATGTGGCAGTCCTGGGTAAATTTTCTGTTTCCCATGTGTAGATCCAAGTTCCACTTTTATATAGACAGAATGGGCTTTGTCTGAGTCTGTTCCAGAGCAGCAATATCCTCTGCAGTATAAACCTGTCCCTCCAAAGTATTCTGTTGATGTTACTGAATAGCTTTAGATCCCTAAACTTGAGTATTTATGATGCCATTTGACTTGCTGATTTTAGTAAATCCATCAATATTGGGTCAGAGGATCCCTTATATGCCTGACACAGGTCACTTTTTAGCAATCTGTAGGATACCGAGTATAGTGAAAGGGCTTTGAGTAGATTTATATAGGACATATTGTTTAGGCCTTCTATCCTTTTAATAATGTATCTCTGTGGGCATTCCATTTTTTGCATGTGTCTGGACAGATACATGCCAAAGGGGGCATTATACTCAATGATTGGCCCAATGAGAGCTTAGAGGAGAATGACATCTTTAGACCTAGACACAATTCCTTTGTTTATAAATCTATGTAGTATAGAAGGACTTTCTTACAATAATGGACACATGTTGGTCGAACGTTAGGTCACTGCCCATATAAGTTCCCAAGTCCCAAACTGAGTCAACTCTTAGGGGTATATTGTCAATGTGGTAGTTCCCCCGGGTAGATGACTTCTCAAAGGATATGATAATGCATTTTTGGCATGTAGGTTCAGTCCATAATTTTGGCATTAATTATAGATGTAAGTTATGTTCCCTTTGTGGCATGCACAGCATTTATAACAAACTGCATCTATGTATCCAGAGCTTAGTCCCCAGTGCTATTATTACAGATGATTTTAATGTAATAATAAATGCATAATGAATATGACAGTGGTTAGACTAGTGCTAAAGCTAGCAATGGCCATGGGAACCAAAGATGAATCATGGCCAAATGGGACCCTAGCAAAGCAATGGACCAAACCCCTCTCACAGGCCATTATCCTATTACTTGGCTTTGTTTCCCAGTTACCACAAGACACAATTCAAGCTTATCAGTGTGCATACTGTTTTCATCTTCATTTTCACACTGATCATAGAGATTTGTATTTAATTTAAATCTTTTATTTTAAACTTTACATCAAAATTCCTGATAGCCATTGGATAAACACAACAAAACCCTCTCACACTGAAAACAGATTTCACATTATTATAGATATTTGGATTTAATTTAAAACTTTTATTTCAAATTTTACATAAAAAACATTGCTAGCCATCAGATAAACACAATAAAACCCATGCACTCCCAATGTTTTCACTCAAGAATTAGAGACAAACACCCAACATGAGGAACAGATTTTAAATATTGTTTTTACATACTTAGAAAGTTACTAGTTAGCAGGTTTTGCATTATCAAGCATTTTCTGAAGGGGAAAAAAATCTGTAACTCACATGTTTGTCATTACTGAATGGCTGTATTCCACTTTACCAGAAAGCCATAAATTTTACAAGGAACAGACCAGAAATATGATGCTGGACCAACAAGAGCTTCACGACAGATGGCACTGATTTTCACCTTAAGAGTTTTTTCCTTTTAGCTAGGAAACCCCCAGTATGGTAATTTCAGTCAAATTATAAACATGCCCACACAAAATGCTGAGAAGTTATATGCTTAGGCATTGAAAGGAAAATGCTAGCTCTCGTTTGGGACTTGAACCCAAGACCTTCAGCATTCTCTGCTGGCATCATTATTGATGGACCAACAACTGGATAGATGATATTAGGTTTTCTCTTAAGAGTTTTTTCCCTTTTGGCTAGGAAACCTACAACATGGTAGGTTCAAGTCCAAATGAGAGCTAATATTTTCCTTTCACTTTTGCGAGTCTAGCTATACCTGAGCAGGTGACTTCTCTGCATTTCATTTTGTGTGTGTGTGGATTCACTTCATAACACTGAAACTTCATAATACTGAAAATGACAAAACTTCATAATACTGAAGACCAAAATACTGAAAGCTCAAAATACTGAATACTCAAAATACTGAAACTCAAAATTGAAAACATATTATGAACTCAGCTTAAACAACATAAATCATAGCATTTCCAAATATATGCAAGCCCCTGCACCTACGCTGCCTCACCCCTGCTAATTATATATATCTTCTCCAAGATTGCACTTAACTACACTATGTGCAATCTTGGAGTTGCTATATTTAATTAGCAGGGGTGTAAGCAGCCACATGAGTGCAGGGGCTTGCCTGCATATATTTGGTAGAAATTGTTATGATTTATGTTGTTTAAGCTGAGTTTACGCATAATATGTGTTTTCAGTATTTTGAGTTTCAGTATTTTGAGTATTCAGTATTTTGAGCTTTCAGTATTTTGGTTTCAGTGTTTTGAGTTTCAGTATTTTGATATTTCAATGTTATGAAGTGAATCCATATGTGTGTGTGTGTGTGTGTGTGTGTGTGTGTGTGTGTGTGTGTGTGTGTGGATGAGTGGGTGTTTGTAATATGACCAAGTATCTTCTGAAGTATGTAAAGTCTGAAAGACACATGTTTATTATTTACTGAATGCAATCCACAACAGTTTTACCAGAAGCCCACAATTATTACAGTAACAAACCAAAATACCTCTCATATTCTTAGCTCATGCTGTCTGGACAAATCCAAAAATAATGGTGAGACAAAAGCCCCAAAAGGGACAGATTTTAAATATTACTTTAAATAGTTAATGAGGTAATTGGACAAAGTGTCCCCTTTCAGAAGCAAACTGGGACCACTGTCTAGCTAAGTGATTTATCCAAAGCAACATAATAAACAAATGGAGGTGAAAGATTCAAACTCTGTACTTTTGATCACAAGAAGCAGTTCATTAGTATCTCAGCACCATAAGTGCCAAACACTCTAATTCACTTAAAAAATTAATAGAACGCTAGACATTGCATGAACAAGTGTTTTCTGAATAACAAAACTATGAAACACTATGACTGGCAATGTTGAATGACTGTAATCCTCAGTGATTTATCAAAAAATAAATAAAGAAATTAAAATATGACAGTTCTTAATATGCTGCTTCCGCTATAGAATGGTACATGATTTGACTCCTCTTACCTCCACTTGTCTGCTGTGTGATTTTGAGCAAGTCACTTAATGAGATAGTGCTCCTGGAATTTTTAATGTATGAAACTCTGAAGAATTACTGACTGACTGTAATTCTTGATGGCTTACAATTATTGACTAATTGAATCATAGTTCACTTTCTAGGATGTTTTAGAAGGTAGGAGTAGCAGAAGCCAGAGTGGACTCCAGGTTCAAGACCTGCGACATGGCTTGTGAGATTCAGGACTGCAGCATGCCTTCCATTAGATACAGATCGCAGGTTTACACAAACACACACACACACACACACACACACACACACACACACACACACACACACACACACACACACACACACACACACACACACACATATGTTCATCCATGGCATGAAGAGTGAAGTTCCTTCTATAGAAAAGTAAAAGTTACACAAAGCAGGTGACAATTCATACTGAGTGCTGTACAAGCAAGAAAATTATGTTCATACATACATGGATTCCCATTGGCTGCGAATCATGTTCACCCATTTGTGCATTCACATTGGCTGTGTGAAAAAGCAATAGTCTTCAAGCAGACCATGTAAGAGTTTTCTCACATGAAAAAGCAGACAATGAGTCTTCTTGTGGTGTAGTGCTTAATTTTTTACTATTTTAGTGTTTATTGCCCCCTCCCCAGCCAGTGCTAGGCCCTAGACAGCTGCCTGTGCTACCTTGTGCTTGATTTCAGCCTTGATTGAAAGAAACTTTTAGATTTTTTGCAAGCCTATGATTTGGAGAAGTATTGGAAATGTAAACATTCTCTTTCAGCAGGTTTTGCAAACCGGGGCCTCGTATATAAAAAGCAAAACAGATTTGGACGGTTTCTTTGGATCCCGAAATTAAGCAGAGAGATGTTCAGAAATAATTATTCACCTGCAAAGTCTTTCTAACCATGCCCCTGTAAACTCTTCTTTTATAAAACTAGTTAACAGGCTTTCTGTTCTTAGGATTATGAATAACACGAATGCTACTAAATTTCTAAAACAAGACCAGCATTTAAAACTTCCTTAACTGTTGTTCTGTAGCAATTTCCATTATACAAAAAGCTAAAAGTCGAATTACATTTTACCTGGAGAAACTTGTTAATTTTGGCAGATACAGTCAACATAAATAAATAAATAAATAAAACAATACAACTCAGGATACAATCAAAAAACTTTTAAATGAATAATAAGTTATACCTGCCTTTCATTTTTAGGAAAAAAGCATTATTGATGAACTAGATAGTAATTTTTTCAGATATGCTAGTGAAAAAGAAAAAAAAAACACTAAACAGTATGTATATTATATCAGACAAGATGTCCACATAAATCCCAAACAACAAGGAAATGGCTTCATGTTTTGCTGATTATTATAAAGATGTTTACTACTATAACCATTGTGGGAATGGTAGCATTAATCATGTCTAATGAGTCATGCAATCAGCGGTCACATTTTGTGATGGTTTATGCAAGGTTTTAGTGCAGCACAAGTCTAAATTAATGTTTCCTACTCAGTGACATCTGTAAATCCAGTATCTGTGTTCTGCAGTTATTTGGTCAGCTTCTCCCTATTATACATCTTCAGCAGTACACCTGGTATACGTAAAACAGTTTGTCATAGTCTGCAATGGAAATGACAGGCACTTCTCCTCTGGTATCCAGTTCCATTTTCAGTGCCACCCTGTTACATCTGGGATGACATGATTACTTCACAAGTTCTTTTTAGTCACTCTCCATATTATCACTGTATCTCCTGCTGTGCAGATTCTGTAGCAGTTTCTGTTTCCTGTAGCTTAAGCATATCATCTGCATTGAAGTCTTCATTCAGTTGTAATACAGTACATGTATTTCACTAAATCATGTGTTTACAGCTTTGTTTTCTACACCTTGCAATCCACACATTTGAGCAACATAGCCAAATGTGTGGCATTTCCTATGGTATTCCCCTTGTAGTATCTTGCCACAGTGAAAATGTGGGTCTGTGTCCAGTTAACCAGCTTGGGTTGCCTGGTATAGCTTTAGTAAGTGAAAGCTAGACATAAACCAATCATCTCTCTAAATATGAACTAAGAATTGCTACACTGAATATGGGGTCACTGACAGGATGTAGCTTGGATGTGAATGACATTTTGGTAAGGAGGAGACTAGACAGCCTGAGTATCCAAGAGACAAGATGGAAGGGTACTGTAGTAACGCTAACTGGTATGGATCGAGAGTCTACTACTCAGAGGGAGAAGAAACTAGAAATGGTGTGTGAACTGTAATGAGGGATAATATTCCGAAGACAATGAGAGATTTCATCAGAATTAGTGACGAGACTCATGCCAATCAGACTCCAGTGTAAACAGAGGCTGATATTCATAATTCTTGCCTATGCCCCACAGCAGGATTGTGATGGTGAGGAGAAGAGTGCATTCAGGCAGCAGTTGCAGGGCCTCCTAGATAAAGCAGGCAATATGAGTTAGTGTAGATAATGGGAGAATTGAACGCTTGTAGCAGAACAGATAAAACAGGATTTGAGGACTACCTTGCCACACATGGGTGGGCTAATAGAAATAAAGAAGGAAAGGCCATTCTAGTCATCTGTCTGGCAGATAGCTTAATGTTGGCTAATATATGGTCCACAAAGACAGGCAGTCACAAATTCACATACAAGTGTAACCAAAATTCACCTCCTAGTAAGGAAAGAACACAGGGGCAGAATCAGAGGTTGCAAAATAATTCTCAGTGAAACAGTCCGCACCATAAGTCACTAATGTCTGCAATCAACACTGCAAGCAGTGGCTGGAGAAGGCTCTAAGGTCAACAGAGAGTAAACTGAAGAACTGGAAACTGACTGATGTGAATGCACAAGAGTTCAGAGAAATACTTCAGACTCTACCACCTCAGTAAGAAGAGGATGTAGGTGGAGTTGAAAAACAATGGCAGCTTCTCAAAACCGCATGTGCAAAAACTATAAAAAAATAAATAAATAACCAGAGCAAGTATGGAAATAAAGTACATAACGAAGGATGATGGTGGAATGCAGAAGTCCAAGAAGTTATCAAAAGAAAGGAGGAATGCAGGAAATGGTGAGAGATAGAAAAGATGGAACAGGCTAAGAAGGAATATGTTTTGTTTAAAAAGGGGCTAAGAGAGAAGTCACAGTAGCAAAGAAGAAAACATCAAAGGCTCTGTACTCCTAAAAAGTGATTCAGCAGATGGCACAAAGAAACTGTATCAGGCTGCAAGGCAACCTCAAAAAAATACAAAATATAGTCATCAGACACCATTTATAATGGATGCCAGCAACAATCTGTTCAGCACTCTACAGGACATAAAAGGCAGTTAGAAGGAGTACTTCCAGCAGTATTTGAATGAAGAAACCATTTAGAATTGATGCCAGCAATGAGCTGCTCACCAGTATACAGGGCATAAAAGGCAGTTAGAAGGAGTACTTCCAGCAGATTCTGAATGAAGAAACTCCCCACAGAAACAGTACTGCTCCATAGACAGCCCATCATGAAAGAGGAAGAAGATCCCATCCTAGGAGAAGAAATAAGGCACTAAAAAAAATGAAGTCAGGAAAAGCAGCAGGCACATATGACGTCACAGCAGATATGTTCAAGATGTTGGGTGAATTAGGGAACAAATTGATCCTGAGGTTACTCATTACAGTATGAATAGAAACACATGTCCTAGATGACTGGAGAATAAGCACTCTAGTGCCAGTGTACAAGAAAAAACTGTTGTCAGTACAGAGGTATCAGACTCCTGTCACATTGCATGAAATTATGACTGATAAATGAATATTCAGAGTCGTAGAAAGTAAGATGGGAGATGAATAGTTTGTATTTAGATCAGGATACTGCACAACCAACCAAATGTTTGCAGTAAGACAGATAATGGAGAAGATGCTAGAGATGTGGAAAAAGCATATGACAAGGTCCAGAGAAAGTTGATTTGGGCAGTCCTGAGATGGTTCAAAGTTGCAGAAACACTGACAGAATGAATGCAGCTATGTACAAGGACCTAATGATACACGTACAAATAGTGTTCATACTCACAGTGTGGTTCTCAGTGGGAGGTAGTGTACATCTGGGTTCAGCTCTGAGCCCACCGCTGTTCATACTGGTGATGGCATACATTAGCAAACATGTTGGAGGGGTCAGAAAAAACAAAGCTAACACATGCAGATAATGTAGCATTACAATCAGACTGAACAAAAGCTTCAGCAAAAAATAAAGGAATGGAAAGCAAAACTGTAGGCACAAAGTTAAACTGAGTACAGAGAAGACAGTTGACATGTCAATAAATTGGGGTTAATCAGAAGAAGCTTAAAATTGAGATAGAAGGGAAAATAGTGGAATAGGATACTGGCTCCAAGTATCTGGGAGTGAAGGTTGAGGAGAAAGGAAATCTGAATGGGGAGGTCAAAGCTAGTATTAGGGGGGCTGCAGCTAACTGACAGAGTGTCAGGGGTAGTGTACCACAGAAGAATGCCGAAGAAGATAAAAAGTAAGGTGTACAAAACAATGGTGTGACCAGTACTTCTGCATGGTACAGAAGCCTGGTTAGTGAAGGTGGAGCAGCTGAGGAAGCTAGAGCTGAGTGAGGTGTAGTGCCTGAGCTAGATGGTAAGATGCACATTGCTGGACAGGTGAAGAAATGCTGACATCAGAGCAGAAGCCAAAGTAGGTCCAATTGCTCCAACTGCAGATTAAGTCAAGAGAACACACTGTGGTGGTTGGGACACACTTGCAAAAAAAAGCAGAAGGCAATATTTTGAAGATTTGGGAGAGACAAGAAGAAGGCAAGAGGAAATGTGGATGCCCAGTGAGGAAATAGATGTAATGTGTGAGAGGATATCTGCGACAGGCGTGACTGACAAAGAAGGTAGGAGAGTGACACTGAATCAAGACAGAGAGAGATGGCAACAGTTGACACGACACTCTGACCCCACGTAAACAGTGAAAAAAGGGTTTGATGATGATGATTATTATGGTATCTTGCCACAAGAAAAATATGCTTGTTTCTTTGAGTGTTACCAGTGAAAGTTAGCAGCAGATTCTACCTTGCACTTCTATAACTTACTAGCATCTTTTTTCAGTTGTTTCCGTATATATATATATATATATATATATATATATATATATATATACACACACACACACACACACACACACACACACACACACACACACACACGCCAAATAACCAACACCGCTTCTTCTTCTTCTTCTAATTATTTGCTTATTTTCTTCATCATAAGCTGTAAGACTGTAGCTACAATTTTGTATTCACCATTCAGTAAAGAAATAAATCAACATTTACCTTAGTTAATTCTTCATTTCTGCCCTTTCCCAGGAAAAAATACCTGCACTGCCATATCTCGTCTCAACTCAACCCCTTCAAATGTACATCATATATTGAATACATTTGTAAGGCATTCTACATGCCAGTCTTCTAATTCCATAGTCCATCTTCACCTGAGACACTATTTGCAGTAACTGCCTTAATACCATTCATGTTATGAAAATCCTTGCCTTTCAACTTTCACCATGAACCTTCATTCTTTTTTACCAAACATAAAAAACGTTTGGTGTTGATATGTTGCCTCTCTTACATGTGTATTCTTCAGCATCTAAATTACTTACACTTTTACTTAATAGTCTCAACATTATTTCTCATTTTCTCACATCCCCCATGGTTTTATCTATCTTACCTTTTTCTTTTTGCCATTACCACAGTTAAAATGGCTCATTATAGTAAGTTAAATAGTACCAATTTGCAGAGAAGGGCAATTCAAAGACATACATAGCATGACTGCATTAATGGGAAAACAGCACTGTGCATCACATGCAAATTACTGCACAATGACATACAAATGAGTGTCAGTGCAGGCAGCTCCCATAATCCCACATTTAACACGTGTGACCTATAACAGTATTTTGTGTAAGGTCATCTAGTGCGTGGATGCATAGAGTGCAAACCACAAAGTATGTGAAGTTCCATTGCCTGAAACATAGGTAGCAGACCACTAATGTTTGATGTTGCACATTGCAGGTGATTGTGCTTATGCCTTGGAACCATGTCTGATGACCACCATCTGTAGCCCTCGGCAGTGGTAGAGATGGAGTATAACACTAGATTGGCACAGATAAACAGCATTGTTGAATCTGTTTTCAGAGTGTTGAAGTCCCACTTTTACTGTCTGGATACACTTGGTGGTGTACTATAGTATGCTCCTTAGACCAAATGCAATATTTGCGGCATACTTAGTGATACACAAGATGCCATTATGAAAACATTTACAGCAAGGGGAGGGCTGCAACACTGTTTGATGTACGTGTGCCATCAATGGAAGAAGAGTTGGGTGAGAAATCATCAATAGGTGCAGCTACAGCAGGACTTCATGTGAGAAAAGGCAGGCACAATACATTGCAGCACTGGAAAAGCAATGGTCGCTGGTTCCTAATTAGACCATGTGCAAGCAAAGAACAAAACCAGTGCATGTTTTAACACACCCAGGTTATTTATTATAGTGCACTGACTGGCCACTCTGTGCTTCAGATATAACCATACCCACATTAGCCAGAAGAGTGTGTAGGACACAGTAGCCATTATTTGCACAGGTGTGGGGGGGCACAGTGGCATGGGACAGGAATGCTAGCATAGGAGGTAATCATCCACGCAACTAGAAGACTGTGGGACATTCAAAATCATGTCTTCAGGTGAAGGGGGTGTAGTTTTCAGAGGAAGAATGCTCAGTGAGTGTTCTTCCGTGTAACCTCAAAGTGTTATTGATTGACCTCTCCATGGCTATGTTCTGGACATTGGTCTTGGCATAGAGGATCATATCAGTTAACCTGTGATATGTCTTGCTCAACATCTTGTTGCGACCACCTGTCACACTGATGTTCTGTAGCAATTCCTACTACACATTGTTCCAAATGGCCTTGTCATACCTCTCAATCTCTTACAGTAGGAAATCTAGACAAAGTCATAAATAACGGGGAGACAAAGACCCCAAAATAGGGAGAATTTTGATTAAATATTGCACTTATAAACTTGGAAAGTTAACAGAAAAACAGGCATTGCATTTAGCATGGATTTTCTTAAGGGTATGAAGTCTAAACTCTAATGTCTGACTTTAGTTCTCAATGATGTGCCAGAAAACCCAGAATGTTTTGTGGAGTAGACCAAACATATGAGGCAAAACTCTGGATATTCTGCAAAAATCTGGACAGTTGATAGGTATGGGCCTTGTCCTGTTTAACTTTGTCCAGGATTTGCCTGCCATGTGTGCACTTTAGTCCCCTTCAGGGTGAACTTTTCCAGATGTTGACATTCTTTTGGTGCCATGATAGGACTGGTACTCCTGTGGGTGCACACATGGATCAGATTGGGTATGCCTGACTGTCAATATCAGCCAACACAGACCATCTCACTTTTACCCAGTACCCTTGCTGTGGGCAATGCCTTGTGCTATGATATAACTGTAATGACACTGTGCCATAGTGCTTCAGCTGTGGGCATGTGTGTCTCATATGTAGTCTCTTGTACCTGCGCCAGTACACAATGATTGCCCTGTGTACTGAAGGCTCAGCACCCCAAGTACCCTGTCCTGCTGCCAGTGTTTCTATGCAATAGTGTGTATACACTGACAAAGAAGGAATGTGAATCAGCCTGATTCCTCTCTCTGTCCTTGCTGAATGCCCAGTCTACCAGTAACTTACCCTACATGTACTTTGAGCCCGAGCTGCATGCCTCCCAGCTTTCACAGGACTGCAACCTATCCTGCCTGTTCTCTTGTGTCCTTTCAGTCAGAGCCCTATCATGGCCAATGCGGTATTAGCATACACTATATACCACTGTGTGACAGTGTGGATGGCAGCCATGAGCCCTGGAACAGGGAGTGCAGTGGCGGTGTGCATTACCAGCAGTGTTGTCTACTGTCACTTTCCTTATACGTCAGTACTCAACACTTTGCTTGGAATGCATGTTGCTCACCAAAACAGAATCTCAAACAGAATGCCAGCCACACCATTTATCACACTTTCCATTGTTTTACTTTACTTTGTTGATTATTGTTTCTCCTTCCAGGACATGTCTTATTAAATTGTACAACATCCCACTGACCATTGCTTTCATATCCCATTCTTTTCCTGTCTCATTCTGATTTAATTACATTGCTTTGTTGACATGTTTTTCCTGCAGGGCTCAGCATGGGGACCACCATACAATGAAACAGCCACAGCATCACTAGGTTGTCAGCAGTGCCCAAGCCTGCTTCTCTGCAGAGTGATAAGGGTCACTCTGCGGAGGGTTGCTGCTTCTGTGATGGGTGGTATAGATTGCTCATTGCAGAGTGGAGCAGAGGGGCCCTCTTGGTCACCTGATGAGAAGTATGGTGGCTGATGAATGAGGTGGATGGTAGTTCAATGCCCACATTTGCATCCTGGACTGCTTCCTCATGCAGATGGTAGAGTTGCATAGTTAGTCAGACCCAAACACTGGACCACTAACTCTGGAGCCCTCCCATGAAGTCACCCGTATAGGTGACTTTGTTGGGGGACATCTTGACAGGCCATCCTTACCCCATCTTATTTTCTATCATGTTGTTCCCCTCCCTTGTGTGTTACTCCCCCATTTGAAGTCTATGTCTCCTTATCACTAGTTGTCCACCCTCTGTCTGCATATTTCTACTGTCATCCCCCACTTTTGCATAATCACCTTTTCATATCAGTTGCATTATGGGGTCATATGACCATGCGACATGATGCATGATGACTGACATGTTTAGAACTGTGAGCCTTTGTTATGCAGCACTATCCCAACCATGTCTGCGTTATAGCGGCACTTAAGCTTACCTAAAGCCTTGTTTGACTGTGCAGTGCTGCCTTGATCATGCTATTTACTGCATCATGATCCACATTGTACCTCTTTTTTTTTTTTTTAAATATCCCATTCAAGTTTTATTTTCATCAGTTTCTCATTCATAGTCTTTATTTGATACATTTCCCATTCTTAGTCAAGTTTCTATGCTGTATGACTCTTTAGCACCAAGATTACTATCCAAAATAAAAGTGCAGACTCTTGTATAAATAATACCGTTAGTTGGCATCAAACAATGACACAGAGACTGAGGTTTAAGACCTTCTTTGATTAATTTCTATGAGCAACAAAGGCCAAAGAGAGGCTCAGGTCACAGTGCATACAGCTGCCATTTTCTGAAGAATTCCTTGACTGCCATTACCTCGAAATTAAAGAGCTATCCCCACTTCTTCTTCTTTCGGCTTTTTCCCAGTTAGAGGTCGCCACAGCAGATCACCTGTCCACTCATGATTGTCAGTGGAGTTTTACAGCATTGAGTTGCCAGCCCGGCGCACAACCTTCCACAGAAGGCACACACACACACACACACACACACACACACACACACACACACACACACACACACACACACACACACACACACACATTTAGGGCCAATTTAGAGTGTGTCCAATCCACCTACAGCATGTCTTTGGGATGTGGGAGGAAACCCACGCAACCACAGGGAGGACATGCAGACTCCACACAGAAGGCACCTCAGCCAAGGATCAAACCTGAAAACCTCTTGCTGTGAGGAGACAACCCTAACCGCTGCACCACCGTGGCCACCCTAAAGAACAATGTATTGAGCACATACACCCCCACTATATTAAGAACGTTTGAAACCCTTCTTTTTTCCACCATGACTATTTTCTTTTGTGCCATTAATAAAGCAGTGGGATTCATTCAGTACTGCTGCTCCACTTTTATTCATTGTCTGATTCAGTTCTTAGATAGGGAACCTTCTGCTTGGAATCAGCACAATCTCCCTGAAGGCACATGAGTTTTCAGCAAGTGATCCATTTTTTCTAGCATTGCAAAGATGTACTTTTAGGATAATTTGTGATAATTTAAATTGGCCATAGATATGTGTACTGTGTATGAGTGAGCATATCATGGACTGGGATCTTTCCAGGGACTAGTTTTCTGCCTTACACCAACAGAGTACCTGGAAAAGATAAAGCAGGTATCACAGAAGGAGTGAATAAATGAATTAATATATCATTTGGCTATATTTATTTGGTAAACTCTTGATTAACAAATTAATAGTTTGCTGTTCTGCATTCCTGAGTAGTTGCCATAATCTCTGTAGCATAGCCAAAGAAAACACACGCTGGCTACACTTGAACTGCAAATTACAGCTATTTATCCAATGTTTTACAGAATAATGCAGATGACATTCTCACTAAAATGTATGGTGCTGCTCCTTGATAAAGGAAAATTATCATAATCTGCTGTGTGATTATAAGGAAGATGATGCTGTAGCAGAACACTTAAGGGAGTACCGTTTTTCTGAGCATCTATCAGAAACATTACAGATGACAGTGCCAAAACATCTGAAACTGTCTATAGTCTGTCTGTAACACATATCTTTACATACTTAAATCCAGGAATGCACCATTAAAATTGCCTTTATTGTAATATGGGTGAAAATGAGGTGTGCATTTCTAAAGCTTTTAGAGCAACATTTAGAGAGATGTTACCTTATTTAAATATTAGATTGATTATCAGTAACAGCATGAGGTCAAGTGCAAAGCAGGCATGTCTGCCTACAGTCTTGAATGAAGCACTTTCTAAATCCACGTCATTTTGCTTTTGCATTCAGATAGAGAGTAAAATGCAAACAATAAACAGCATACACTCACTGAAACAGAACTCCCCGGAGTTGTAAACCTACAGTAATAGGATAAAGCATATTTATGAGGTACCATGAATGCAAGAAAGAGTGAAGAATATAGGACAACTAACTAATTAAATAGATGCAGTGTGTTTTTTTTAAATTCTAGATGTTTTACTTGTATGAGAGTTCACAGTATAGTACGCAAACTGGTTTGACATAGCCAAACAGCTGAAACGACCACAAAACCACGCATTACATACAACACCGCAAATATGCATCCAACTACAGGGAGCACTTGAATAATTACAAAGGAAGATGATCTCCTCCTCCCACATCACTGACAGTCCCTAGATACCGAAGGATCTGTCTTAAGCACTGTGAATTTTCCCTGAATTGAACCCCTTAATCTATCCTTTTTTACTCTTTGCTGATTCATTGTAAAATCTGAAAACAGGTGGAAAAATTAGTTTCAG
Organism: Protopterus annectens; assembly: GCF_019279795.1. Lineage (NCBI taxonomy): Eukaryota > Metazoa > Chordata > Ceratodontiformes > Protopteridae > Protopterus > Protopterus annectens. The sequence goes on from NC_056748.1 coordinate 485,453,621, forward strand.
ATCTAATGCCCAGTCTTTTAAATTGCCTGCCTCCAACCATCTTGGACACTAAGGGTACCAACCTCTTCAAAAGTTTAGCCAAGGGCTTCTTTACAAAAAGTGCAGACACTGAATGCGTCAATGCTTAACTGTTGGTATATACTGTAGGATCCTGCAAATATTACCTACTGATATTCAGGATCCTGACTATAGCTAATATTACTAATAAGTTTATGTTGCCACCTATTAATTACTTATCAAAGTATATGACCTACAATCTTATGAATGTCTTTCTAATCTGGTGTGTGAATACATATTCACTGCTGTGATTAATCCTGTATTATACCATGACCCCCCCAAAACGTGCACGCTGATTGGCCAGCGTGCACATTGTAAATCGAGTTATACTAATGGAAAAAGGTCCGGTCGCCCAGACTTTTTTCCATTAGTATAACTCTACTTTTAAAACACTGTCTCGCTATGTTAAATGGGTTTAACATAGCGAGACAGCTTTAAAATAAGCAACGGAGATCTCCGTTGCTTATTTTAAAGCTGTCTCGCTATGCTAAACCCATTTAACATAGCGAGACAGGTTTTGAAAAAAGCACCGGAGAAAGCAAGATCTCCGTTGCTTTTTTTCGCTATGTTAAATGGGTTTAACATAGCGAGACAGTTTTAAAATAAGCAACGGACATCTCCGTTGCTTATTTTAAAGCTGTCTCGCTATGTTAAACCCATTTAACATAGTGAAACAGTAAAAAAAAAAGCAACGGAGATCTTGCTTTCTCCGTTGCTTTTGCCCACAGCTCTGATGTACTGCGCAGGCGCGCAGTACATCAGAACTGCCGCGGATGCCAGACATCTGTGGAAGGGCAGTAAACAGGCATTATACTATGCCATTATTTAAGAAAAGTAATAGTTTCTTTTCTTAAATAATGTCATGATATAATAGCAATAACCCACTTTTGGGTGTGGATAATGCTGGATTTACCCACAGTTGGCTTTGTTTGGTCCCTCGGGCTTCGCCCTTGGGACCAAACCATGCCAACCGTGGGTAAATCCAGCATTACCCACACCCAGGCGTGGGTTATTGCTATATTTTGGGCCTGTTAGACCTGATTAGTGGATGAAATATTTTTTGTATCAGGTCATTTTCATAATTAATAAAACAGACAAGAAAATACACAAGGTTTAAAAAAGTAACACTTCTAATACCTGTCTCAAGTACGGCATATATAACCAAAATATGGAGCACATGGTATGAGGTAGTTAATGCTCACTGAATTCTGAAGGTTAACTTCACTAATACCAGCAATCACAGATTTATGCAGTGTGGTGTAATTACCCTTTTAGTCTGTTCTTTTATCAAAAAATGTCATCATTTTACTCTAAATGCTTGGTTATGCTGACCATCTGCGATTCATGATTACATGCAATTACATTAAGATGTAGAAAATCCTGCAGTCCATTATCACTCTTCAGAGAAGGTAATGATTAGGATAATCAGATGTAAGTTATCTGCATGAAAAAAATTAAAAGAAATCATTTATATCACCACAATCTTATGAGTATAAACTGTGAAAAGATAGTTGAATGGAGATATATAGTTGGATGCAAGATACCATCGGTAATCCTGAGTGAATATGTACCTAATATAGGTATTATCACTGGAAAGAGCTAATAGCTTTCATCAAAACAATACAGACATTGTTACAGCATTTTCATAAGAGGAGGCCATAGTCTCATACAGAAAATTGCATTCAGGAATATCACAGAACTGTTAAAGTGACAACTGTAATGGAAAACCCTCTTAATATCTTGCAGATAAACTCATATGTGGATAGAACATTTACACAAGAAAAACAATGAGCTAGAAAACTAGATTTTAGTTAAGGCAACTAACACTAGACTTGGAAATCTAGTCGAACAATTTTAATACAAGCTTATGTGTTAACAAGAGTGAGTGGATGCATGGAATTGCAGCTAAGACAAATGCACTAGTGGGCAGTAATGTGAGGACCACTCTCTTCCAGGTAATTCTATGAAAACAGCACGTGTGCAAGAAGTTGAGGTCCACTGCTTGAGAGAGTCCTTTTTCTACAAAGCACATCAGTCTCAGGGATGATGCCAAGTAACAAAATATTTCAAACAAATTTCACTTTCTAATGTAATCAGTTCATCACTCAGTTTAAGTAATAAGTACCAGTTAGAAAAGCTGCCATCACAGAAGGAAGGTACCTGGAGGTCTCAAACCTCTAACAGTTATGATAGCCAGATGTACTGGCTGTGGCCAACATTCAAAAGTATAAAGAGGAATGGCAGAGTGCAGCTGTGCTATGTAATCTGGAGCAGTACAAGTCCATGAGTCTATGGACATATATATATATATATATATATATATATATATATATATATATATATATATATATATATACACACACACCGCCAAGGCCGAGGTGGCATAGCTGTTTTTTGCCATGCATTCTGGCTGGCTGTGTCTCTAATAACCTGTAGGTAGACACCTAAAGGATAGTGACACCAGCAGTATTTGTACTCATATATCCCTGCCCTTCTCCCTTTCCAGTTCTGCATCCTATTGTGGCCATGCTTGCAGTTGCTTCTTCCAGTATACCCCACCCCTTCACCACCACTTGTTAAAATTATAATAATAGCTCATGTCTAAAGTCACCACCTCCTGTCCTAATCTCAAATGATTGTTTTAAATGCTTATGTCTAAGGTCATCCCCTCTTATCTTGATCCATAATCACAGCATTAAATTTTCATGTGGAGGGTCATCCCCCTTCAAACTCCTGACCCTTGTATAATAAAGGTCATGTCCAGGGTAGCACCCCCCATGTGTTAATTTTATATTTCAGATTTAGGAAAGGAAAAAATATACTTTATTTTCCAAAATACTAAGTGTTACGGTACAACAAAAGGTTGTACCTCTGTAGGTGCTCAAGATTGTTCACCTGTTTAAGAACTTTCCAATGATGCATGGCAAAATGGGATAGCATAATGTTAGTCTGTGATACTGCTGAATATATGCAAAGTGTGCATTTAATAACTTCACAATATTTGAAAACAATAATAATCTACAAAATCATTTTTTAGATGGCAAGTATCAGTGGCATCATTGTGTGCCTTAATGTTTTATAAGATGGCACCATTTGTTCACCTGTAGGTAACACAGCTTTTTGTGACATTAATGTAGTTATGAAAACATAGGTAATAGTCATAACTGCTTTACTAAAAGAGTATTTATATTTCAAAATGTCTTCACATTACCCACCATGTTTTACTAACACTTACTGCTTGAATATACCACCCAACATGACAGCATCACACTCTGTTGTATTATTAATGTAAACATGGAAATGTGCCCTATTTTTCATAACTTTTTATAAGCACTCCTTAATAACTCTAACTCTGCACATCCCATGCTGGCCATTTCACTATTATGTGTAGCGAGTCATGTCACCTTGTAGATGCCATCTTGCTGCTTTAGTTTTATGCATGTGTCTTAACCAGGACTTCAGAAATTAGACTTTGAAAACTATAACAAGTATACTTGTTTCAGGAGTGCAGGGAAGTGCCCTGTAAAGATGAGCATACTGTTATGGAATACACGGGAACACTGCTTTCCTTATGACTATACCCTTGTAAAAAGCAATGAGTTAAATGTAGTTAGCATTCCAGATGGCTAGCATAATTTATGCATGCACAAACCCTGTAGAAATAAGGCAGACAACAGCTGGACAAGGGTAGGGCAGCAGAAACAATGCCTCAGTGCCCCTGTAGGCATCATAGGGAACAACTCACATTGAATGCCCTATGGGAGAAAAAAGCAGTGTCTGAGTGTGAGACTGCATGAAAGTTTTGTACATTATGCTATTGCATTTGTACTATGCCTTTATTTTCTCTGTAAATCATGGGTAGAGCATAACTTGAAGCAGTGGAAAGCCCATTAGTATTTCACTCTGCCATGCTATGTGGCTTAAAATAGCAAAATTATACATTACTTAGATGTACTGGGGCTTTGAATCGGGAATCAGTCCTATAACACTGGCTATTGCACAATACAGTAAAGTGAAACAGACTTACACCGTACTGTGCCAAGCTGTGCATGTTTACAAATCCCAGCTTATATCATTTTGTTCAGGCATTTCTGTTCTGAAGTTCTGTGATGCTCTAAGAACCCCAGGATGCCATCAAAACAGGCTTCTATAGCAGTACTGAATACCATAACACTTAGTGTTAGCTCTATGACAGTGATATCTGTGTAACATGGATCACAGCAGATTCCCTTCTTCCATAAAATCCTGATGTTATTTAATGTCCTGTATACATTTACTTTTATTTCACCTCTTCTGTACATTTATTGGGCATCACAGTCATAAACAATGCCAGGTTAGTGGTATACACTTGTACACTGACAATATTTATACTACACATGAACCGATTTGCAGAAAGAAATTAAGACAATTGGACAGCAGGGATGTAATGAAGGAATGACTCTGCAAGGGATGCTAAGAGTGTGGGATTTCTTAGTAGACTTTAGGGTCCAGTACTGGACAAAAGGCTGTCTCGCAGTCACCGAAGGCATGTGTTATAAGTATGTTAAAGGAGTATGTAAACCTAGTATGTTATAATAAGTATGTTAAAGGAGTATGTAAACCTAGTATGTTATAATAAGTATGTTAAAGGAGTATGTAAACCTAGTATGTTATAATAAGTATGTTAAAGGAGTGTGTGAACTTATTATGTTGTCAGTGTTTCTTTTACAGTCAAGACAGAAGAAATGTGTAAAGTGCAGAAGCTATAAGAAAGAGCCCTTGAGAGCCACATCAAGAAGGAACTCACCAGTGCCATCATACCTGAATGAGTTTTAAAATGAACTCATAAATTGGATACCAGGTGTCACCTGTCCATCCTCATTTTGTATGTGGGATGGACTGTGCATATTACAAAAGACAGAAGAAACCACAGGCTGATTACTAAGTATGAGCTCTCATTAGCGTTGGAAAGAATTTATTACATCCGTTGAAGAAAATTAGATGGCATTAGAAAAACTAGTGCAAAAAAGTAAATGCTGCACATACCTGCATATGTAGAATCACAGAGCAGGCAAATGCAGATACAGTCTTCCCATACATTTCCACACTTAATGCACCAAAACTTTATAATATGCAAAATGTGTTGCCACTGTATTTGTTCAAATGGGATTGAGGAATGTAATTTTGCATATTTAAACAAACCTTTTTTGACACCAGATGTGTGACTGTAGAATATATAGTTGCTTAAATATAGATATATATACATGCATACATACAACTATTTTAAGCATGGGCATTAATGCCCTTCTAGCTTGCCAATATACAAAAACACTTGTTCCCATAATAAGTATCCAGGTTGTTCTTAAAAATATCTAAACTAGTACTTTCTTTAATGTAATTTGACAGTCTGTTCCATGCATCAGCTACTTTGTGAGAGAACCAATTAGTACACTTCTCATTCCTATAGAATCTTCTACATAGGTTGTCTGATGATTCTCTAGTACTTTTTGTTAACCCCAAACATTTCCACGGGTAGCTGTCACTAAATGCCCTATATACCTGAATAAGATCTCCTCTTAGATATCTGTAAGAGACGCTGTACAAGTTCAGATATTTTAGTTTTTCATAATAACTTAAATGTTCACATCCATGGATACTCTTGGTATATTTCCATTGTACTCTTCCCAGTTGTCTGATGACTCTCTAGTACTTTTTGTTAACCCCAAACATTCCCAGGGGTAGGTGTCACTAAATGCCCTATATAGCTGAATAAGATCTCCTCTTAGATAGCTGTAAGAGACGCTGTACAAGTTCAGATATTTTAGTCTTTCATAATAACTTAAATTTTCACATCCATGGATAGCCTTGGCATATTTCCATTGTACTCTTCCCAGTTTACTCATGCTTGTTTTCTTATAGGGTTTCCATATTGTTATTCCATACTCAAGTTTGGGTCTAATGTAACTAACAAACAATGACTTCATCACTTCTGATTTCCTAGAATTTATAAACCTTTTATACAACTTATAGTTCTATAACTATCATTAGCCAATTGGTTGATATGATTAGAAAAACTCATAGCTGGATCTACCTATATACCCAGGTCCTTAAATGAGTCTACAGTTTCAATCATGGTGTGCTGTATTAAATATTCACCTTTCAATTTATGTCTCCTAAATCTCATATGCTTAGTTTTTGATGTATTTATCAACATATTCTCCTGTGCCCAAATGGTCAATTTAGTCAAGTTATTTTGCAGACATGCTTTATCTGTAACACATGTAATCAGTTTACCCAATTTTAGTTTGTCTGCATATAGTCTGTAGAACACCTCAGATTAAAAAGTTAGGTCTGAAAGATGCAATCTAAACAAGTAAGGGCCTTGGACAGAGCCCTATGGGATACCTTGACTGTAACCAAGGGTTTCACCTATCCAGTTGCTGTATGATACTCGCCATGTCCTATTTGTAAGCCATGCAGCTATCCATCTTATCAAGAGTACAGCAATACCTAGTTATACTAATTTATTGATCAGTGTTTTGTGTATGACCCTGTCAAATGCTGAAATTAAATCTATAGAAATTACACCACAGCACAATTTTTCATTCATAGTTCTTATTGTATTGTTATAGAACATTATGTTACAGGTGGTAATAGATCTATTTTCATCATATGCATGCTCATATATGGTTTCAAGTCCCAACCTATCCAGTTCTGACAAAAACTTATCCAGTATTAACTTCTCCATTATTTTCCACAACATGAAAGTAGACATAAGGTCTATGTGACTCGGGGTTTATACTCATCCCTTTTCCCTTGAAGAAAGGTTCAATAAGTGCATGTCCCCAATCTTGAGGAATCTCCCCATATGTATATGACCTGGTGAATGTAAAGATAGACTGCATAGCTGCACATGAATACGTGCATACTCTTGGATAGAGAGGATACAGGGAAGGAAGACATAATGAGAAATTCTGGCACTTTGCAACATGAGCAATGACTGTGCCTTTATATTCATATAACACAGATGAGTGGTATAAAACAAATAAATACTACTCACCATATTCATAAACATAATACTCCATTACAGAAGAAGCTAATCTATGTGAAATGTAATGTTTGCTGCGATTACAAAATGATTCATAAACTTAACATCACTGCACAAGTGTGATGAAATGAATGTTCATGAATCATAAGTCATCATTCTGCAATGTGACAGTCAGACTGCAATGTCCATTGTGAAAAGAGAGACATACAGTTGGTGCACATTGTGAAGGGTATCCTTCGATGTTCTAGGCAGGGAGAGCAGAGGGCATTACCTCTCTAAAGAGGATATGTATATCTGGGCTTGTTGCTGTGCACCACATCCAATAGGGTAGCACTACCTACACTACTGTTAGGTAAACCCTGAACATATACATAATCACACACACACTTTATATAATAGGAGGCATGCAATAAAAATGACAGCTGACCAGTGACAACAGGTAAACATACCAAAGTTTTATAAAACATTAAATAGTGAATAAAAGCTTTCAACCAAAAGTATAGTAACAGCTCAGGATAATAACTGCAACATATATACAAAATGAAAGTACTCTGTCCTGACATTCATCCAGTGGGATGGTTAAGCCTCCTAATGCTTCTACCCGGGGTGTAACCTGCCTGAAATGTTCCAGCTGTCTCCAGTGATATTGCTGAAGTGCTTCCTGTTGAGCAATGCCCTGGAGACACATATTCTGATATAGTCACATCCAAATGTGGAGTGGGCTGGTGATGCTGTGTCAGGGCCTCCTACAAACACAAGCACCCATAGCATTAGGTCACTGAACATGTTTTGCGGTTGGGTCCACAATTATGCTAACAAGGATGTTGCATTTCCGTAGCAGCTCACAGAAACCCACCAACATTCTGACATCTGGAAAGTGCTAGATATCACACCACATCACCTTGTATGACCACCATAAGGCCCTACACATTGGCATAGATAGGTGTTGTCAAAGGAAAAAACTTCAAAGACCAATTAATGTAAGGTTCAAGTAAGGCACCCTTTATTAACTTGCAGCAAGGAGACAAAGCATGCTGGCAGAATGGTTTGTCTGGACATTAATAATTAGTATGGCATTTTTATACAGTTCTTTCCATGTTACACAGAAATGTTACTTCTATTGCTGATGTAGTTAGACACAGCTTTCTGTATTGTTCTACAGAAAATGTTACTAGACTAATTGCTGACTAGTTGAGAATTACTGCTGATTTACAAAACATTTGAGAAAAACAACCTGGCCTTGGGGCTTATTTTAGCCCACCACAAACTTTCAATTCTTCAATTGTGCAGTTCTAATATATGTGTTACATTTTGCCTAGATTCAAGGTACATTTCTAGCTTAGGTACAAGTAATGCTGACTACGGTTTATACTTTCAAGCATCCATTGTGCTCCTTATCAAAGCTTCTAACAGCTATGTACTTTCTCATGGCATAAGCAGAAAATCAATAACTCTTTCTTAAGTCTCATGACACTTGTAGAAATGAAACATTTCTTGTTATTTGCTGACATTAGCAGAAAATAGAATGCTTCTTGTTAAGTTTCTAATAGCTGTGCAGATTCATGCAGTGTGAACAGAATAAATGTATTAACCCTTTTAAACCTCGATGCACTAAGCATGCATATTACTAATACATATTTTTCTAACATTTCCCCCTTTTAATACTTTTATTTTACTTTCAAAATAAGCATAAACAGTTTTTTTTCTTCCCCTAAGCTCTTCCTACTCAGGATTTACAGTTAAGAGAGTCATTCAGTTTAAATTTATGAAAGCATTTTCAATTTTTTAGCAATTCTTCAAGTTCAGCACCTTGGTATAAGGTTTCTGAAACTGACATGTCTATAAAGTCTTTAATCAGTCTTTTCATGCAGGGGATGCAGCAGCACACGCATACCACCAGCATGATCATTCTTACACAGATGGCAATCAGGATGTTCATTAGGATACTGCCCCACCCCCCAAACAATCTCTGGAAAAAGTCCATCAATGGATTTTGTCCTGGCTTGGTCATAGCCGACACCTGCTGAATTACCTCAAGGTGATTGTCTATCTCGTGTTTGTGGTCAGGAATATACGAACAGCACTCCTCCTGGATTAAAGTGCAAGTACCTCCTCTCGCCACTAGGGTGAAGTCAAGAGCCATGCGGTTTTGAAGCACTAGAGTTCTCATGGCAGTCAGTTCATCAGTCACCAATTCTAGAGTGGAAAAGGTTGCATTGCTCATTATTTTGAGAAGTTTAGACAGTTTTCTCAGTTCCCAGATTGATTTCATTGCTCCATATGCTGGCAATACACCTGCCCACGAGATGATGGTATTACCCAAGTCCATATGTGACAGTCCATTTTTTCCTAGGTTCACAGCATGATGTTTTTTCCAGCCCGCATTGATTTGTCCCACTGGGTTGACAGGTTTCTTGATTTCTCGTCGAACATTCTGAATTTTCCCCTGAGGTAAAACTGCTGTGTGTCGTATGGCCGGAACCAGGTACCCCAAATAACTGCCGGACCAATTCTCAGGTAACCACTTATATGCTTTCCTACCACATACAAAGTAGCAATCTTCTACTTTGGTAGTAACTTTACTATGTCCTGGCTCTGGATGAAACATTTTTTTGTCAACTATAATCAGTTGTTTATAGAGGTCGGTATTATGTTTTACTTCATCAGTTGTCCTATGCATCAGTTCAAAAAATGAATCATAGCTTGTGTTGCAATAGGAACCTGTGTTGTCAGTTTTATTGTATCATCTATAAGGAACAGTCACATTGCAATTGCTCCAACCCACCTGAATTGTATCATTTTTGTAAAAACACACAGTCCCCTTCTGTCGAACAGACAAGTACAATGCTACTTTATCTTGTGATGTGATATCTGATGTATCATAGACTAAGTTTTCCCAGGTCTTGTTGGCTCCTAGGGGGACTGAAGTTAACAATAACCCCCCGTATGCTGTTGACAACGCTGTGCAAATCCAGCAATTCGAAACATTGAAGATCTCAGCATACACATATTTGATTGCCTGGTAAGTGTTGAAGTTTGGGTGCCACTCTACGTGGAACTCTCCATGCTTTTTCAGTTCAGTTTGTGTGGCTGAGAAAAGGAATGGCCACAACAAAAAGATTATTGTCACTAGTACAGTCAACAGGATGATTATGCAATACTTCTGAGGAAACTGTTGTTCTGCATTCCTGTTTTTTCCAACTCTTCCGAATAGGTACATCTTGATCTTACTGGATCCTGTCATCTTTATTTCAGACATGTGTTCTTACTCTCTGCCCTAATAGGACCTTCAGCACCGATGGTTTCTTCACTGGGGTTGAGACGGATCAGTCCTATTGATCTGACCCCCCCCCCTGTGTAACCAGACTTTGTGCTGAGGGCCCTGATGGAGAGGTAAGATTTTTGTCCAGTTCAAAGTTCTTAACTAGTTTGCAGTGCATCAGGTGGATCCACAAAGCTTGCTCTGCTATCTTGACTGCAGTGGGTATTGAAAGAAGCACCTGGTATGGACCTTCCCACCTTGGTGATGACCATTTCTTCTTTTTTATGGCCTTTATCCACACCCAGTCCCCGGGTGTCACTGCCACCTCTGATGTCTTGGTTTGCTTTCTATCTGAAACAGAATTTGACTGCAACAGATGTTTAGAATTCATGACTTTCTTCATATATTCAGCTAGTGTAAAATCCGCTTCCTGGTCTGAGGACATGAGAAGTTTCCATTGGGGTGTATAATAAGCCCTTCCAAATAGTTTTTCAAAAGGAGTCAATCCTTTTGCCGTTGGAACAGTTCTCATGCTCAACTGCACCAGGGGCAAACAATACAGCCAATTCTTTCCTGTCTCAGCTATTAACTTTCTCAATTTGTTTTTTAATATACCATTATGCCTTTCAACTAGCCCTGCAGATTGCGGATGGTATGCACAATGATTTTTTAAAGAAATACCAAAATGCTTACTTAACTGCTGTATGGTTTGGTTTACAAAGTGTGTACCATTGTCACTGTAGATCCTTTCCGGAATGCCGAATCTAGGGATGATTTCTTTGACAAGTACTTTTGCCACCATGGCTGCATCTGGATTTTTGGTTGGAAAGGCTTCCACCCATCTGGAAAACATATCTACAGTGACAAGACAATACTTCTTATTTTCACATTTGTTCAATTCTATGAAATCCATACAGATAGTATGAAATGGATATGGTGGTGTAGGGAAACTCCCTTGCTTGGGCTTTAACACCCCTTGTGCATGATGTTTGTTGCAAATTTGACACGTCAAACAGAAATTTTTAGAGTAGTTTGTAAATCCGTACGTTGTGAACACCTGGTTCACCAGCTGTACCATCCCCCCTGTTGAGACATGGCACTGCCCATGGCTCAACAAAGCTGCATATCTAAATAAATTAGATGGTAGTATCTGTTTCCCTTCTTTAGAGATGTACAGCCCCTTTTCGAGAATTGCTCCTCGTTTTACCCATCTTTGTTTTTCAGCTTGCATAGTGAGTGTCTGCATTGTTTCTAACATTTCTAAGTCTAAAATCTCAGAGGGTTGTAGTTTCTCATTTAAAAGAAATACTTCTGTAGCTGCTTGTTTTGCAGCTGTATCAGCTCTCGCATTACCTTTTGAAATCCTATCTTGCTTCTTGGTGTGAGCTGTGCATTTACAAATGGCTACTTTCTGAAGTAATTGAATAGATTCTAAAAGATCTAAAATAAACTGTGCATGATTTATAGGTTTGCCAGTAGATGTTATCATTCCTCGGTTTTTCCACTGTTGCGCAAAATCATGTACAGCAGAAAAAGCGTACTGGCTGTCAGTAAAAATGTTTACACATTTACCCTTTGCTAAGGTACATGCTCGTGTCAAGGCAATCAATTCTGCTGCCTGTGCAGAAAAGTTGTGTGGTAAAGGTTTTGCTTCTATAATCTCAGTGTCAGAAACTACTGCATATCCTACTAGGTTCTGTCCTGCAGGACCCCTTTTGCACGAACCATCCACGTAGTATGTCACCTCGGCATCATCCAAGGGGACATCCGTGAGATCTTTTCTAGGTGGTGTCTTTTGCTCAATTACCTGCAGGCAGCGGTGCAGTGTGCCATCTACAGTGGTCGGGAGCAGAGTAGAAGGGTTCAGAGTCGTGCATCGTTCAATTGTCATGTGAGGCTGGCTCAACAATATAGTCATACAGGAAAGATGCCTAGCAGGGGAAAGATATGCCACCTTTTCTTGTAGTAAAATAATCGTGACTGCATGAGGCACTCTCAAAGTGAGAGGGTGGAATAAAACTACTGAGGCCGAAGCCTGTACTGCCATTGCAGCTGCAACTACTGATTGTACACAGTGGGGTAAGGACCGTGCCACTGGGTCTAGTTGTGATAAATACTAAGCAATGGGGCATTGCTTATCCCCATGCTGTTGTGTTAACACTGATGTCATATAACCTTGCTTACAATCTACAGTTTGGAAAAAACGTTTATGGTAATTTGGTAATCCTAGAACTAATGAGGATGCTATTAACTGTTTCACTTTGCAGAAAGCAGATTCTGCCTCTGGTGTCCATTGTAACAAATACTGTGCTGCCATAGGCTTCTTATATATAAAGTCAGTTAGCGGTGCAGATTCCAAAGCATAGTTTGGAATCCATCTCCGGCAAAAATTAGTTGTACCCAGGAAGGACATCATTTCCTTCTTGGTAGTGGGTTTTGGTGCTTGCAAAATTGCTACTTTTCTGTCCTCATCTAATGTTCTACCTTCCTTAGATATTACATATCCCAGGTATTTGACTTGTTTTTTTCCAAAGCTGCAGTTTATTTTTATTTACATTATGTCCTTCAGCGGCTAAGAATCGTAATAGCACTATGGTATCTTCTCTACAATCTTGCTGGGTGGGGGCTGCCAGCAAGATGTCATCAACATAAAGTAAAATCTGACTGTCTCTTGGTGGGGTGAATCCCGCCAAGTTGCTTGCCATTTCTTGTGAGAATATTGTTGAACTTTCACAATACCCCTGTGGTAGTCGCGTATATGTATACCTTTTCCCCTGAAATGTGAATGCAAACCAATACTGGCTATCAGGGTGTATCGGTATCGAAAAGAACGCATTGCTGATGTCTACCACAGAAAAATACTTCTGTTGAGGTTTTAAATCATTCAACAGGGTGTGTGGGTCTGGCACCGTAGGTGCCCTTGGTATCACTGCATCATTTACAGCTTGTAAATCTTGGACCATACACCATTCTCCATTTACTTTTTTAACAAGAAATAAGGGTGTGTTACATGGTGAATCGGGAGATTCTACTAGTATCCCTCCTTTAAGTAAGGCTGCTATAATAGGCTTTATCCCTGCCTCTGCATCTTTTCTTAAGGGATACTGTCTTTTTTGTGGTCTGAATGCTGACTTTGCATGATAGTTACTGGTCCTGCTGTACGAATAAGTCCTACATCTGATTTTTCTGTTGACCAGAGAGTCTCTGGTATATTTTGTAAGGCATTCTCTTCCTCCTTTAATAGTAGTGCTAATCAGCTGTCCTTGCTAGACTGCAAGTGCATGGCTGGGTGGGTCTGAGTTATCCAATTCAACTTCTGTATTTGTATTCCCTGTTCTGACAGTTCTATTTCCCATCTCGTAACTTTTTCTCCTAGGTCTGCCCATTCTATACTTTTGTTCTTGGTTAAGCTAACATGTGGTAATCGATTAGATTTATAAAGTGTAAAGAACTCCTGGGGCAATGAACAGCTGGCTACACTGTTCCCTTCTGTGTCCCAGTACAGATTACGTAATATCAATTTTTTTGAATGATTTTTAAACAATTCTTGCTCATATTCCTTATCAGGTCCTGGTGTGTTACAATAATACAGGGTACAGTGCAATAGGTGTTGCTTATCAATGTCAAGGTAGGGGAACTTGCTGATGGCTACATTCATTAATTCTTCAGTCATAGTCCCTGGACCAGTCGTAACCAAGTCCTGGCTGTACCAATAAAACATTTCACTCTCCGATTGCACTGCAAAGGTATCAATTTGTCGCTGTGCTTCTATATCCTGCATGGTTGGGACTACTGCTATACCAAATAGCTGCATGAGGTCTCTGCCCTAGAGGTTTACCGGGCATTTTGCAGAAACAACAATTTTGCTTTTCTGAGTCAATCCTGAAACTGGATCAGTTATTGCAATATTATGGGAGAGGGGCTCCCAATACAGCTGTCCATTAGCTGCTTTTACCAGTATGTAATCAGGTGACCCCGTGTTTTCTGGCAGTTTGGAGGGATGTATCAGGGTTTGTGATGCCCCTGAGTCACACAAGAATTTGACTTCCCTCCCTTCTACCAAGAGTATAACTTCTGGTTTCGTGTCTGCTAAATAGAGCTCCAAGCTCAATAAAGCTAGGTCTAATATTTCATTTTCTTCACTGTCACTAACTTATTGCACTTCCTGTATTTCTTCTGTCACATCCTCTACTCCCTCTATCACATTCTCATTTGTCCTTTCTTCACTATCCCCTTCTAGTGATTCCTGACTACCATATAGTCAGTCCTCACCCTCCTTGTCTTCCGTTGTTGCCTTCTTGTTTTTCCTGCAATCCTTTGCCAAGTGTCACTTTTTTTCCGCATTTAAAACATTCACCCCTTTTCTTTTGCCCTTCAAAGTCCTCTGATCGTTGATCAGATTGCTTGTTTCCCTGTGCATTTTTCTTGCCCTTTTTCCCGGACTGTACTACATAAACTTCTGCTCCATCTTCTACAGAAAATACTTGAGCTTTCTTTTTCTTTTTGCTATTAAAATGCCTTTCGGCATGCCTAGCATATTCAAGTAATGACTGTAACCTGCTTGTATGATGGTCTACCATGTTTTTTGTAATAAAACTGCTTATAGGTGCAATACTGCCCTTTAAAAATGCATTCTTTAACTGCGGTTCATATGGGGAATCTTGTGTTTGATCTTCAGGAACCTGCATTCCACAGTGGTTGTTAAAACATTCTAATAGTCTGGCATAATACCGATCAATAGTTTCACCTTCTTGTTGGATGCATTGATTAATACAAGTCCAGTCTCCCCTAGGCTTCCATTTTTCAGAGATGCGGTCTGTAAGACCTTTTACTCTGTTGTCTAATTCTGCGCTGCTATGTGGGAGGGGTCTTTGTGCAGTGTCACGGGGATTCCAGTTGCCACTAATCATGTGCCAATCTGGCCCCACAATTTGTCTAACTACTTTTTCTACCTCTTCCCATTTAAGTTATAACTCAGCCTCATTCCTTGCAAATCTTCTGAGAATTTTCTAAAATTAACTTTTGGATGGGGAATTCCCTCAGTGGCTTTCCGGATATCCTCCGGAGTCCAAGGTCTATGCACTAAAATAGTTGGGTCCTGATTATCTTGCCCTGCCTGAGGATTGGGTACTTCTATAAGTGGGCATATTTCTTCTTCACTCATAGATCATGAATTCTTAACCATTTGATATAACTCGATGCCTTCATTTGAGTTACCTGCCCTTGTTAGAGACCTGGTCCCGATGGGATCTCTAATATACGGTTTTATTTTCATAATGCCTCTTTCTTCAGTGACCACAGGATATCGTGGGGGTGGACTAACCTGTTCATTTGCTTCATATTCTGGTAAGGGAGGTGATGAGGCTGATGCTATTACTAAGTTATTGTCCTCCTTATCTAAAAATATTGCTTTTGAATTTTTGTTCTTTTGTTCCCTATGGTTTACTTCCTCAATCCACCTGTGTGCCTGAGGAATTCCTAATTTACGTTGCTTTTTTACCCGACTTTTTGAATCGGTATTGAGCTGTTTGACAAGTTTGATAAGCGAGGATTTTTCTAATTTTCCGTCGAATTTATATTTGTTAACCCATTTTGAATAATATTTAATATTGTTGGCGCGCTGCAACTGCATGTATTTTGCGTCTTCTGTTAACTGTGGATTTTGGGGTCTTTTTGTGCAATTATTACCCATTTTGTTCTACCCTTTTGATCGTTATGTAACTTCTCTTATTTTTAACGTGGTACCACGGATTTTGTTATAGTCTCTTCAGAATGATTGCCTACTTATTCTGTTTCTCCTGATCTATGACAAGACAGTAATCTTTTCTGTCCCTGACTTGTAAGCAAAAATACAGTCTTGACAAAAACAATACAAATCTAGTCCCTGATCTAAAACAGAAAACAAGAAAAAGTAGATTCACCTTACCTGAGCCTACGTGATTGATCACCTGATTTGCAGAGACCCGCCCTTCAGTCGCAGATCAGAAAGTGGCTGGCCTCTTTTGAATGACAATTCAGTGAGAGGGCTTTTCAGATAAGAAGAACCGATTTGGTTTCTTCCCCGTATGGTTTCAACAACCTGGCCTGTCTGATCTGAGGTAAAGAGAGGGTTCCGGTCCGAAGGACCAATCTGTCAAAGGATAAAACTTCAAAAACCAATTCACGTAAGGTTCAAGTAAGGTACCCTTTATTAACTTGCAGCAAGGAGACAAAGCATGCTGGCAGAATGGTTTGTCTGGACATTAATAATTAGTATGGCATTTTTATACAGTTCTTTCCATGTTACACAGAAATGTTACTTCTGTTGCTGACGTAGTTAGACACAGCTTTCTGTATTGTTCTACAGAAAATGTTACTAGACTAATTGCTGACTAGTTGAGAATTACTGCTGATTTACAAAACATTTGAGAAAAACAACCTGGCCTTGGGGCTTATTTTAGCCCACCACAAACTTTCAATTCTTCACTTGTGCAGTTCTAATATATGTGTTACATTTTGCCTAGATTCAAGGTACATTTCTAGCTTAGGTACAAGTAATGCTGACTACGGTTTATACTTTCAAGCATGCATTGTGCTGCTTATCAAAGCTTCTAACAGCTATGTACTTTCTCATGGCATAAGCAGAAAATCAATAACTCTTTGTTAAGTCTCATGACACTAGTAGAAATAAAACACTTCTTGTAATTTGCTGACATTAGCAGAAAATAGAATGCTTCTTGTTAAGTTTCTAATAGCTGTGCAGATTCATGCAGTGTGAACAGAATAAATGTATTAACCTTTTTAAACCTTTCTAACAGGTGTCCAGCCTGAGGTTCTCCAAATAACATAAATGTCATAGTGCAAGTCAAGTGGCCAGGTTCACACCAACACATACAGCTTCTGTCAATACTTCTTCTCTCTCTCTTTCTCTGTGGCATGGGTTAATCTACTACTTCTTCTTCTTTCAACTTTTTCCCGGTTAGGGGTCGCCACAGCGGATCACCTGTCTGCTCATGATTGGCAGTGGAGTTTTATGGTGTCGAGTTGCCAGCCCAACACCCAACCTTCCACAGAAGGCACACACACACACACACACACACACACACACACACACACACACACACACACACACACACACACACACACACACACACTTATGCCTAGGGCCAATTTAGAGTGTCCAATCCACCTACAGCATGTCTTTGGGATGTGGGAGGAAACCGGAGCACCCGGAGGAAACCCACGTGACCACAGGGAGGACATGCAGACTCCACACAGAAGACACT
Organism: Protopterus annectens; assembly: GCF_019279795.1. Lineage (NCBI taxonomy): Eukaryota > Metazoa > Chordata > Ceratodontiformes > Protopteridae > Protopterus > Protopterus annectens. The sequence goes on from NC_056748.1 coordinate 485,471,232, forward strand.
CCAGCCAAGGATCGAACCAGAGGACCTCTTGCTGTGAGGCAGCAACGCTAACCACTGCACCACTGCAGCCGCTCAGCATGGGTTAATCTACAAAACATAAAAAACAGCACATAATGGATATTGCTACCTTTGATCCAATAAATATCAAAGTTGGTCATACTGCAGTATGGTGGTTGTCATAATGGTTAAGGTGTTTATCTTACTAACACAAGGTGCAGGGTTTGATTCTCATATAGGGTAAATGGCTAGGCTTAAAATGGTCCACAAGGGCAGTTAGCCTAGTACTAACATGTGGACTCAAGTTTTTATTTATTATGGCTAGGCTTATATAGGCCCTAGGGCTGATAACCTAGTACCAACCTATGAACCTAAATGAATGCTGCACTCACTGATGTCTCTGTCTGTCTGCATACATTTGCTGTTGAATGGGCAAACTCACCAACTTAACTACAATGTCAAGAGTCTATTCAGATATGCCATAAGGTCATACATATAGTATTAAAAAGGGGGCACTAGTTAAACAGTACAGAGGTGTAACTGTTCTGTTACTGTATAAGGCATTCTGTAGTCTCTTGTAGTCAAATGACTGGACACAGTTCAAAATGACTGCATACCTAACAATTGTGCAAAATGATGCTATAACAGGCTCCATGTATAACAGCTGCCATCCTCTGTAGTGCACATGCAGTTTTCATGACTGCCCGATCATCAGTGGGTGGCTAAACAGAAGACAATGGAAGGTATATCAGTCTTATAATAATACAGACAACATGCATGTAGCTCTAGTACTCACTATGACAATTTGTAAGATACTGCTTCACTCTAGTTAGGCCTCGTCATTCAGCAATGTGTTGTATTCATACCTCTCAACCTCTTATAGCAAGAAATACACACAAAGCTAATAATAAGGGGGGGGGACAAAGGCTAAAAAATAGGGACAGATTTTAAATATTGCTCTTATAAACTTAGAAATCTGTTAGAATAACGTGATGTGTTAGCATAAATTTTCTGAAGTCTGAAACTCAAATGAATATTATTTTGTGATTTCAGTCCTCAATGGCTTGCCAAAAAACACAGATTTTATTAACAACAGACCAAAAATATGAGAAGAAAATCTGAACAGTTGAGAGGTATGGTTATATCCTTACACATTGTCACACAACTTAACTTGTATGACTTTACTCAGCTTATCACTGATGCCACCCATACCAATAACTCACATACACACAGCACCCTTATCGACTGGATTCTAGTTTCTCATCCCTCTAAATATCACAACCCTGAAACCCTTCCCAACACACTAAGTGATTACTCCCCAATAAAAGTATTTAGCTATATCCCGCACTTTACTAAACAGCATAGATTTATCACATGCCACAAGCTTACTAACTTCCACCCAGACACCTTTAAATATCTTCTCTCTGATGTTAACTGGAATTTCCTTACCCAATTCCCCCTTGACGATGCTATCCTGTCTTTCAACTCCACCTTTCTCAGTATTCTTGGCTCACTTGCCCCACTTCGCACAGTCCATATTAAATCCAATACATCTCCATGGCTATCAAATTCCACCCGCATCCTAATGAAAAATAGAGACAGAGCATGGAAAACATGGACCAAAACAAAGCTCCCTGCAGACTTGCTAAAATACAAAGAACTTAGAAATCAGACCAAAAAGTGCATTAATAAAGATAAAAGAGACTTTTACTATAATCCACCCTCAGCCTTGAAATCTAACCCCAAAAAATGTTGGAACTTATTAAACAACATACTACATCCTGGTGGTCCCTGCTCCCCCAATCCTTGCCCCGATAAGACTCCCAAAGATACTGCCTCCACCTTCAACACATATTTCATTGACTCTATATCCAAACTATTTAACCCCAGTGCCAATTCATTTACCTTTAATAATATTTCATAGCACTCTCTATCAAATCCCACTGTACTCTCATCAAATTATTTTTCCCTAAAACCTGTACCCACTAGCTACATCAAATCCCTACTCTCTAAACTCAAACCTTGCTTAGCTTCTACTGACACATTCCTTCCCTTTTCCTTCAGTTAGCTGCTGACTCTCTTGCTCTCCTTGTATCTATCTTAATCACCCTCACCATTTCAGAATCCAAAGTCCCTTCCATATGGAAACAACTCTTCACTCTACCAATACATAAAGGAGGTAACTCCTCAGACATCACTAATTTTAGACCACTTGCCATCTTCTCTCCTCTCTCTAAACTTCTAGAAAAGTGCATACATAAACAAGTTATGTACTACCTACTGACTGAAAATCTGCTCACAATTACTCAATATGGATTTAGACCAAAACATAGTACTACTACTGCCCTACTATCATTCCTTAATACAATACCCCTTGCCAGAGATAACAACAAACTTGTCTCCTGCCTATTCTTAGATCTCGCTAACGCGTTCAACACTATCTCTCACCCTCTCCTTCTGCACAAACTAACCAACCTTAACTTCTCCTCTGCTACTGTTGCATGGTTTTACAGCTACCTCAATGACATATTTCAAGCAGTGACGTGGCAATCTGCACTCTCCCCTCCTCTCCCAGTTAAAATGGGTGTCCCTCAGGGTTCCATCTTTGGTGCACTACTCTTCAACATCTTGATTAATCTTTATTATTCTTCCTGTCCTCAGTCATCACTGGTCCAATACGCTGATGACTCTACTGTCATCACTATTGCTGACTCTCCCTCTGAACACATCTTTACAACACAGACTTCCTTTAACTGTCTGATAACCAGCTGATCCTTAACCCAAAAAACTAAGCTGCTGCTTTTTCTTCCTAAAAACTACAACCACATTAAATCCACTTTCACAATCCTGTCTGTCAATAACACACACATTGAGGTGGAAACTAGCACTAAACTTGGTGTCATCATTGATGACCAACTTAAATTTGATCTACACATTAATGACTGTATCAAGAAAACTCATCAGAAACTAGGGCTCCTCTGGCTCCTCCACCAGTGAAGCTAAAGTAACTCTCTCTTATGCCTACCTCCTACCCAGTCTATAATATGGCTCTCAAATTCTTACTTGCCTCAAGTCCACACTCTTTGCCAAACTTGAATCTACCTACAACAAGGTAGCCAAATTTGCAGCCCATCAAACTTACAAGTCACATCACTGTCTCTCACTCACACACCTTAATAGGCTTGAACTACCTCATCAGCTTCTTCTCCCTCGGTTCCAGATTATCCACTCTGTCCTTTATCATCCTTCTTACTGTCCTACCCTATCACCTGTCATCTCCCACTATTCACCTGCTAGGTCCCTCCGGAGCTCTAACCTAGATCTGCTACAAATCCACAAACCTAAAACTAAGAAAGGATGTATTCTCTATAGCTATAATCCTTCTAAGTTCTGGAACAAACTCCCACTAGAGATAAGGTCACTCAACATCTTAGTCAATTCAAGCTAGCCACTAAAGAATACCTGTTAAGCCAATGGACCTGCCTCTGTACCCACTGCCCTTAAACAACTTATCAACCCAAACTGCACACCTCTATCTGCTCACAACTTATGTAACTTTCTTTAAATTTATGACCTTGTCTCACATTAACTTCTCTATCCTAGGTACATTACATACATTCTTATATGGATAATGTAAGATTTTACGTTTGATGACAAAACTATTGTTAGGCCTTCTGAATTATGTAGGTTTCTAAATTTGACAGATATAATGATTAGTTTACTGTAGTAAATCATTGTTTTTCTAGTCTATGTTGCTTTGAATATTTTCTGTAAACCAGTTGTTGATTGTTTACTTATTTTTGGAAATGATAATCTGTAGAACATTTGTAGCTTTTCTCACCGGGCCTCCACTGAAAAAAGCCTACTTAGCTCAGTTGGACAAACCCGGTCAACAAATGTAAAATAAGTAAATAAATAAATATCTTTTGGCCATATATTAGACATTTAATGACCTGAACAGTATGTATGGAAATATCTGAACTCTATGTATATGCTGGTCTATGTACTTTGTAGTTACCAGGGGTTGCTGTAGGGTTCCTAAACTCACACTCCATTAGCTAAGCTAGCTAGCATGACATGGTTCACATTATCAAGGGATTCCCATCCTCAATAAGCACCCTATCCTACACTGCACCATATGTCTGCATGTTGGTTTCCTTCTGATAGAGGAACTAAGAAAAAAGCATCTAGCAGCAATGCCATACAAACAGACAGAGCTCTCTCATCATGTGATCTTGCTTCAGTTATGTTTGGTATAAAAAGGGCATGAAATCCTCACACATGGTGACGTGGACATATGTCCATTCACATGCATCCACTAGCCAACAAAGCTGTCAATCATCTTTTTGAAGGTGCACATAATACTGTGTTTTTTCTTGGTTTAATTTCTCTAGGTGTTTTTAGTTTCTAATACCATGTCAGGAATGGACCTCATTCCTAAGTCAA
>NC_056748.1:485480674-485615674 GCF_019279795.1 Protopterus annectens
TATTCACCTTGGTTAGCAGAAGGAAGAGGGATGTAGTTGCCTTACCAATACAGTTGGGAACCCTAAATGAACAAGGACAAGTGTGGCAGCTGCAGTATAGACAAAATGTAGTACCTCCAGTGGAGGCTGGAATAGGCCTTGGAGTGTTGGGCAGGACTGTGGTAGGAAGTTAGCTGCTGACCAATACATACCTGAGAGTGATATAGATGTCTGGTCCATCTGCTGTAGCTTGCGACATGATAACACTAGGGTCCGATCCCTTTCTTACATTTATAAACATTATTGTAGTTTCACATTACAGTAGCTGTGTACTGTGACTAATGTAAATTATCTTTCATTTTAGATGTATCAATTTACTCTATCCAAAGATGCAGCAGTTTTAGCATCCCATTGTTGCAGAGCATGTAGGTGGTATAAATGCTGAGACCCTTGAAAAGGGACTGGGAGCAGCTGCACTAAGTGATAGGCAGTAGTGCTGATTCCTCCTTGTTATTATTTATCATACTTCATGTGAGGTAAACAACAGGAACAAGCGCAAGAGTCACGCCATTAAATATTCCGATAAAAACATGTACACAGAATAAAAAAATGCTTTTCACACCAAAGTGCTTTTTGGGGTGAATTTCCAGAGCAACTTACATATTCCCATGTGTCATATTGTAAAGAATGTGGCATGCTATAAATGTAAAGCAAGCCTTCAGTGGAGTGGAGTGGAGTGTGCTACCAGAGTTCTCCAGACAATAAAAATGCATTTCTGATGTTTGTGAAGACATGTTCAGTGAAGTTCCATCTACAAGACTTGGCAGAGCTGTAGGTCTCCTGTCCAGGTATTTGTGGGGACCCTATGGTGTTACCTGTTTCTCTTCCACTCCTTTCTTATATTTCACCAATTATAAATACAATCCTACCTCCTCTAGCAGTCAGCTTTTCCCAATCTTTTTTATTTCCATTCGCAGTTTTCACCTAATACAAACACTGTGAGGCATCCCTAGAGCAGTTCTCCACCAGCAAGCTACAGCTGCAAAACTCTGTGGCCGGTTTGCTTAAAGTAAAGACAACATTACAGTGTATGTTAATGCTTTAGCACTTCTATGATTGTAAATTTCATTAGAATGTATTCAGGGACTGCACACTACTGGTAACCCCCGACCCCACCAGAGATCTGTCTAAACCCAATCCTTTCTAGTTTGGAATCATTGTTTTATTCAGTCTTCTCCTTCCCCATTACACATGCCCATATTTCTTCCACTCTATAATCACTGCTGGTATAAGAAGAATTTCTACTCTACAAAATTGTCAGCTGCATAGATACTGTCCACAGTACCTGGTAGTCTAAGTGAATGTTCCTTGCTGTGCAGTCATAGAACTTGGCTCTGCCCGTTCTGTTCCACCCTCGCTATGCTTGGCCTTCACTCCTCTCCCCTACCCTGACTCCATTCCCTTCCATCCCCAAATCACTCAAATTTATTCTAAACCTAACCAGTCCCACTCACATTTATCTACCAGTAACCACCTGTACAATTTCCAGTTATACAATAGCTCACATTTCCACATTAACCTTAACAACACCCATGCATTACCACACATATATTAACCTTTAATCAATCCCTACCATTTTTTGCCATTGCAAAATGCTATCAATACATTGTATATTATTAGGTCTGCTAACAATTGCTGCTCACTTAACAAACTAACAGTCACAAATAGTCTCCCCTCACACTTTTCACAAAACTCCATCTACCTTTTCTCCACACCTAAATGACTACTCCATCTTAATATATATCCATCCATCTTAAATACAACAGAACTCCATCACACCTCATACAGACTACACCATATTAAACCAAATGCAAAAATAAGCCTTTTAAGTTTCATAAGCATATATTAACATTTATCCAGACACTAATAACCATAGCTACCAAACTTATAAGTGGAGACATTCACCCAAACCCAGGCCCCCAGAATACCTCCTCACCTTCCCCTCAAATACAAGATATAACCAATCTATCATGAAAAGGCTCCAAAATACTAATCCTAAATCTAAACCTGTAAAACATAGTCAACAAAGTTCAAGAATTACATGCCACCCTATCCCATTTTGATATTGTTGTTTAATGGAAACCTGGTTAAAAGCACACATTACTGACAACAAAATGATACCACCTGAGTTAGCATTTATCCAGACACTAATAACCATAGCTACCAAACTTATAAGTGGAGACATTCACCCAAACCCAGGCCCCCAGAATACCTCCTCACCTCCCCCTCAAATACAAGATATAACCAATCTATCATGAAAAGGCTCCAAAATACTAATCCTAAATCTAAACCTGTAAAGCATAGTCAACAAAGTTCAAGAATTACAACAGTATTACAGCAGGCAGGAAGCTAAAAAGAAGTGGAGAGGTAGCCATCTTATTTAAGAGCAGTCTCACACTTTTACCACAAAGCCTTAACATAGGTAACCTCAAAAACATAGAGATCCTATGTGCTAAACTTCAACTTAACCAAAACAAATTCATATCCATTGTAGCTACCTATGCCCCACCCAGAAATAGCATCTCCTCTATAGAGCACATCGTCCAGTATATATCAAATTCAATAGCCCAAGAGATTATCATTATGGGTGACTTTAATATAGACTGGACTACTTGTAATTCACATAACACTAGCAATCACATCAACCTCTATGGCTTCACACAACTAATTCAAGCTCCAGCATGGATAGATAAAATCTCCAACCCTCAAGCTATACTGGATTGGACATTAACCAACAAATCTCAGAATTATCAGATTGGTTGCTGCTTACCTGACAACTTTAGTGACCATACGCCAATCTATCTATTGAGAAAAAAACATCAATAGTGTCAAGCTCAACACCTTCCGCCAAATCTGCAGTAAATAAAACTTTAACCCCCAAGACTTAATCAATACCTTAAAAAAATTTTAACTAGTCTTTACTAAAAACCTGCCCCTTGATGCTGCAGTAGATTATTTTAACAGTACCTTCCTTGAAATTCTAAACAAATTGTCCCCCCCAGATCAATTTGTATTAAAGCCACATACATACCATGGCTAACTAATGACACCAGAATGCTCTTTGGAAAAGAGACAAAGCTTGGCAAACATGGCTCACCTGTAAAACCCAAATCAACCGCTTCACATTCCAGCAAATTAGAAACAAGGCTAAACACCAAATCAACCTAGATTAAAAGAACTTCTACTATAACCTGCAACTTAAACACCAGCATAACCTCCTAAAATTTTGGAATACCATAAATGCTGGTCTCCACCCAGGACATTCCAATACCCGTTCCCCTAACTTGCCACACTCTCCTACCACTGTTGCAGAAGAATTCAATAAACACTTCAGTGAAAGTGTACTATCTCTAATTAAAAGTAATTCCCCAGAACCATCTCTAGCCTTCAAACCTCTTAATATTAACTCTGACTTCTTCTCCTTTCAGCCTGTTTCCACAGCTACCATTAAGAAACTGCTGAGAAAGCTCCAACCCTCTTCAATGGCAGCTGACAAGTTACCAGCTGAATATTTAAAACTAGCAGCTGAAGCCATATCTTATCCAGTGTCAATCCTTATTAACAGGTTCATAGCAGAACAACAAAATATAAACCCCTATGTCACAAGATGGGTCGCAAACTGGTTCAAAGACACAACCCACAGAGTCAGAGTTGTGGGGCCATGTCAGACTCGAAACTGGTCAAAAGTGGCATCCCACAAGGTTCTGTCCTGGTACCTCTCTTGTTCGGTATTTACTTTTCTGAGGTACAGGCCAATGTGGGAGAACTATGGCTCACCAAGTTCACAGATGACTGCAAACTGGGCACCATAATTGACTCTCCAGCTGACACAAACATCCTTCAAAAAGGTCTCGCAGAGACGGATAACTGGTGCCAAAGCCATGGTCTAAAGCTAAATGCCAAAAAGTGTATAGTTATACCCTTTGGCAAAAACAATGTGCCCACAAATTACCACATAGGTGGTAACCCATTAAGTACAGAGAAAGTAATTAGGGATCTGGGGACCCAAGTTGATAGCAATCTATCCTTTGACAACCACATTGCCAAAGTGGTTAGAAAGACCTTCTACATAGCCCACCTCATCATGAAAGGATTCACATCTACATCAAGAGAGGTAATCGTGCCCCTTTATTCATCCCTCATCAGGCCCATCATAGAATACAGTGCCCCCTTTGGGATGTACCTTACCCGACACCTGCAGCAATTAGAAAGACCCCAAATTACCTCACCAGGAGGATCATGGACTCAAACAGATGCCATATGCTGCTCGGTTAAAAAAACTCCAGCTCTACTCAGTTGCATACCGCCTACTTCGAGGTGATCTATGCCTGACATATAAAGCTATGTCCAACCCAGAATTAATGGACATGCTCCACCTCAGTAAATCTAAATCCCTTAGAGCCACGCGCTCGAGGGACTTGAACCTCAGCACAGAAATAAATAGAACATGCTGGAGGGACAGATTCATAACCCAGAGGCTCCCTTCGCTCTGGAATAAAATTCCAATTCATGTTAGGCAGAGCACCTCACTGACTCTCTTCAAGAAGAATCTTGATGAGATGATGGGGGATCATAGGTTTGTCCCAGGGATTACTTCCATGTCACTATTAGACAGAGGCACAGTAAACTAAACTTTAAAAAGGGCACAGTATACTCAAATCAAGGGGTGGCATAAGCCAAACACAATCGGACTAGGCTTATAAATGCCCCAGGGCAGATAGCCTAGTATGAACCTATGAACCTATGAACCTATGTGCCTATGTCCCAGCAATATGGAAAATTGCACACATTATCCCTTGCACAAAGGAGGAAATTCCACAGAGCTGACCAACTATTTACTGATCTCTATTCTCTCTTCACTATCTAAACTCCTCAAAAGATGTATCCAGTCCCAAATGATTTATTATCTTACCTTCAACAACATGTCAACATGGTTTTAGGCCTCATCATAGTATCACAACCGCACTCCTCAGTTTCACCAGTACCATCAACCAACTCAGAAACAATGGTAAAATAGTCTCTGCTGTCTTTCTAGACATGTCCAAGGACTTTGATATGGTCTCCCACCCCAAACTATTAAATACACTCTCCAAATTGAACCTCAGCCCCTCTGCACTTCAATGATTCTGAAGCTATCTACAGGGCTGTCAACAATCCGTAAAATGGTTTAATGTCCTATCCCCCCTATTCCCATTATACTTGGAGTACCTCAAGGATCACTTCTTAGGCCGCTTCACTTCACTATTTTTACAAACAACCTCCATAGTGCTACCCCACTGGCTTCAACTATCCAATATGCAGATGACACAACACTTATATGTGCCGCTAACAACCTGCAACACCTCCATGATATACCCCAAAAATCATTCTCAGATACCGAGCTATGGCTCTCTAACCATCAGTTCATAGTCAACCCCAATAAAATAAAATTCATGATCTTCCAACCCACAAGATCACCCCCCCCCCCAGCGCCTTCTACATTACAACTAGGAATAATACTAAAATTAATGCTGATTCACAAACAAAACTACTAGATGTAATAATAGATAACCTAAGATGTGACCTACATATAGCACAAACAATTAAGAATATTCACAAAACAATGGGTACTTTTTACAAAAATCAAAATTATCTAACCAACACCTTTAGGGTTGCCATTCCTAGAACCTATCTTCTATCAACAACTAAAGACAGATTTAGTTATACTTGAAACATGCTACAATAAAATAGCTACATTTACAACTGACTGCCCACATCATATGGTTAGAACTCCCACAACTTCTATCCTATAACCAATTAACCTTAGCATACAAACTAGTATATCAACCTGAAGAAAACCCTGCCCTTCTAAATATTCTCCAGCCCCATACCACAAATTGAAGTCTTCGCAAAACAAATAAATCTCTACTACACATGTCAAAGCCATTAATGCTGCAGGGAACTCACTGTTTTCTCATTATGTAGCAACAAGATGGAATTCAGTGCCTCACAGCATCAGAACCAACACAAACAACAACCAATTCAAAAAGATTCTTTAAAATTATCTTAATGATAGCTGGCATTGTTCCTGTACTACTCAAGGCTAACTGGTTTTAATAGCTTCTGGTCAAACATTTTCTTCTTCCCTGACCAACTCATAATCTGTTCTCTCTCATGTCTAGATAATCTCTAGCCTCATCTTTTTCTATCCAGTTTCCCCCCACAAACCCGTCCTTGGCTTACTTTGAGAGACTAAAATGTCTACACTACAATAAGGAATTATATCAGATGATTGTATAATACAAATCTCAGCTATAATAGCACAGAATGTAATTTCTGGTGTACTGTAAATCCTGTATATTTACTTTTTGTATAATTTCGTTTACAAGTTTTGTATATTTTTTTTGTATAAGTTTTGTATAATTTCTGTATGTGGAGCTTTTCTCCCTGGGTCTCCTCTGAAAATGGGTCTTATCCCAGTCGGACTTTCACAGTAAACAAATGTAAAATGAATATATATATATATATATATGGGTTCCATACACTAGATTGAATTTTCACTAATTCGAAATAGTGCATGGAATGCTTACTGCAGCGAAAGTGCACTTAATCAAAAGTGCACTTATGCAAAGTTCAATGCAACGAATGGGTGTTGTACTGAACTTCCGTGCAGTACTCACGGACCCTAGGGTTAGGGCACAGGTCATAGTAAGGGGATAGCCCGTATGACCCGTGCCCTAACCCTAAGTTCCATGACGATTGCAGCGCAGTGAAAGACATAGCAATGTCCTCCACTATGGTGCGATAGTCATGAACCTTAGGGTTAGGGCATGGGTTAGCGTAAGGGGATAGCTTTACTAACTATCCCCTTACTCTAACCCATGCCCTAACCCTAAGGTCCATGACTATCACACCATAGTGGAGGACATAGCTTGTTTTTTATGTGCTCCACTGTGCTGCGGTGTTTTCGGTGAAGTGCACTTATGCAAAAGTTCACTTTCATTAAAGTGAACTTTCACAGAAGTGAGGCTTCCTATTACAAGTTCGAAGTAGTGAACTTTCGTTCCTGTAATAGGAATCCAGATATATATATATATATATATATATATATATATATATATATATATATATATATATACACACACACACACACACACACACACACACTTTTCTACATGACTCTACAAACAATCTAGAAACTGTTGCAGAATATGGCTTCCTTATCCTTTGGGTGCGTTTGATCTATGGGGTTTGGGAAGGTGCTTGTTGCCAGGATAGTTACAGCTGTTATTTTGCAGAAGTATTAGCATAACAGATAGCATGCTTCATCTAGTATCTGGCCATCCATTTGTTACCTGCCAAGCTGTTCTTGCTTGGTGAGACCAGTACACAGGGTCTGCAGCCCAAAGTGCTTCCTGCAACAAAGATGTTTCATGACTGAACACCTGGGTGCTTCAACAGCTAGCATAATTAGCACCATAAATGTGAGTCCATGCTATTTAAAATTTCATAGTACTGCTATCTGCAGTTGTTTGGAGCTAAGTTTTTGGCCTTGAATGATATCACATACATTATAATGTTCACTTATAATGCATCATGAATCTTGTGTCTTCCAAAGAATAATGCATTAGGATCCTTTGTCTGCTACTATTGTGCTATTTACATCAATGGAGCACATTCTTTCTGCAGTTACTTTACCAGTATTTATGAATCCTGCACAGTTTTTGTAAAAGCTAATTATTGTGTATAATTATTATAAACTGAGCACAACATTATGAATGTCTCCCATTATATTCATTCAGCTGTGCAGTATTATGCACTAAATCTTCATTAAGGAGACAATGACTCCCACAGCTACATTCATACAGCAGTCATTTTCAAGATAGACCCAAAACATCCAAAGCTGTCATTTACAAACCAAAAGAAAGAGTTTAAAGTAGCATTATTTGCCTACTCATTAATAGCTTATTTTAGAGAAAACTTGCATGTTGTGAGTTCAGGAAACGGGACAGAATAAAAGACAAAACAGGAATGTGTACCTCCCCTGGCACATTAGGAGAAAGCATAGCCTCTCGATCTTCCATATCCCCTTAGGCACCACAGGAATGATGGTCCAAGAGTACACTCTACAGCCCCCACCATGTCAGGTGAGAGACATTAATGTAGCACCCATCACTTTGCTGCAGCCATTTATTTTAATCCACCCGTGAAAATATTCAATATTGCCTTATTTATGAGGTTACTTTCATACCGCTGAACACAGACTCACAAGTTTACCAGAGTTCCAAATGTTTTACTTAAGAGTTTCAATGTGTTCTTTTTTTTATTACTGTGTAGCCTCCAGAAGTGTGGTAAAAGTAGCTATGTGATACTCTGATGATGATCTTACACAATTAATAAGCAATAGGCTTTCTGGACTAGATTACAAAGCAATTTACACTTGAGGGCAAGATGCTGTCTTACAGTAATAAAGTGAGCTAGTGAAAGTCTAAGATAAGGATCACTAATGCTGTATGTAAATGAGGAATTAGTTAAGCCTTTCAGTCTGCCACAGTTTGTATACCCAACTCCAAGAAACAGAGTAAAGACATTAATCCAATCCATGTTAGAAGTAAAACTTTATTTATTCAACATTTTTAAACTGAGGTAAGGGGACTGGCCTAGAATCTTTTACCTCAGGCCATTAAGTCAAATTCATAGATGCAAAATGTGATGGAACATGCCTGAAATTTCAAGTGGGGAATGCGATAAAATGATGCCACTTCCTAAAAGATAGTTTGAAGAGTAATTTTGAATTAAGGATATGAAGGTAATAACACGTAAATATTTGGGGTTGTCAACCTTCTGCAAGTGTCTTTTCTTGTACAGCAGTGCCAGTGTGATAAGGTACGAAAGCAGGCATGCAGACAGACATTTCCAGCATCTTACTGTTGCCCACCCCCAGCCTGGAATGCATTTTTAGAATGTGCACTTCTTTTCAGACATTGCTGCCATACTGAACTCTCTGCATTAACGTTAGCTTTGTGCCTTAAAACTATAAAAAGTCAATGTTGTGCCATGACTGCAGACACCGCAGTCCTCATACTGTAAGGCTAAGTATGACATAAACTGTTCTCCGGTAATTCTCTTCTGCCTTGTCTACATACTATGCATAGGCTATGGGTTTGAATACTTACCCAGTCATTTGCTAGATTGCTTCTTAGTTATATTTCACTTTATCTCCTGGTATTCAGGAATACTTTACCAATTTATTATAGATCTGGGGTGTATGCTTTCTTGCACAGTTAGCTGCCAGTGTGGAATTATTTCTTGAGGGACAGCTTCAAAGGGGTATGCCTGCTAGTGCTGCAGTATACAACATATGGGGGGGTTCTTTTTTCTGTTAATACCACTTCCAATGTATGTGAGAGCTACTGTTATTTAGCTGACTTTAGAGTAGTGATTTTAATCAGAATGCATCTTGCGTACAAGATGACCTTTGTTATCATTGCATGCTTTACAATCTCATTTATTTTCCAATAGTGTACATCACAAAGTTGGGGTAGCAGCTACAGGAACTAGTGTGAAGTTGTTGTACTACAGCTTGTAGAAGTAACAGTGGATATGACAGTGATTACCCTTCAAGTCCAGGACTTCATCAGGTATATATATATATATATATATATATATATATATATATATATGCTTTCAGAGGATTTCTCAAGATGCCAACAATTCCATTATGGCAAGATGGCTGCCATATGTCCCCTGTAATTATGGAAGCTTGCCCTCTGTCTATAAAATAAATAAAAACAAATAAATAAATATCTGAAAATAGCAGATGCTACATTCTTGATGTGACATGGAATACTTAAATACATATAAGTATCATATTGGGTGTCTGAAACTGTATTTTTCAAAATTGCAAGTTTATTGCCATGTGGCCAAATGCAACATTTTGAAACAGATTTTGACGTTTCTAAAAGGCCATTTGTTCCAAGATATGCTAACTCCCCTTACACACACACACACACACACACACACACACACACACACACACACACACACACAAAATATTTTTTCCAAGTCTGTCTTTTATTATATTGCATTCAAAAAGGTGGCACTGTGCACTTGTGCCAGTGAGATTTTTATTTGTTTGCTTGTATTTGATAACTGGGGTACTGCACTGAATCCCGCAGACCTTTTTCATATTTAAACCAGAAAATGTCTGATGAAGAACTTGCTCAGAGTCACACAGAAGGCAAGCTGAGGCTGAGGGATTAAATCTAGACTACAGAAAGCAGATCAGCAGCAGCTCATAATCTTAGTCCCCTGAACTAACTTCCAGACATAGATACACACTTATACAAGTCAGATCCATATATGCGCTTGTCATCACCTTAGACATAGATAATGGGGTACAATAAAAAATGCTTATTTGCAAAAAAGTAAAAGATTAATCATCATTGTTCCTGTATCATAAAAAACATGGCTGTCTGCATCATCAATAAATAACAGATGCAATTAATATAGGAAACAACACCACCTCCTACATCATAATCTAGAGGGTATGCATATGACCAATAGTTAATTTACTAAAGTATTAACCCTGAATAACATTAAAACAGTTATATTACACACTTTATCACATACAGTAAATTAAATAAATTAATAAAAACATTGGGCATGATTCAGAAGTATTACAGAGAGGTGTTACCATGAGCTTACCATTTCTGATTCAAAGACAGCCCTACAGCACCGTGGCTGCCTTTACAGCCTACCATAAATGGCAATGAGTCATTCTAAGTGAGTGGCCTGTGCTAATTAGCTATGTACTCTCCCCCCAGAAAAGCCTGCTGTGAGGCATTTATGCAGCTGATCAATTCAGAAACTCACTCAGCTGCCTAAATTGCCTTGGCTGACCATTTTAATGAATTACTGCTCCTGTGCCAAAAGCTCATGTTCACCTGATCATGTTAGAAGTAAATACCTCAGAGATTAGTGAACAGGTAGTGGTGGGGGAGTTTGTGTGTATATGGCTGTATGTGTGAGTGCATGCCAAGAGATGAATGGCCTCAGATATGTGTGTGTATGTGTGTGTGTGTGTGTGTGTGTGTGTGTGTGTGTGTGTGTGTGTGTGTGTGTGTGTGTACCTGGGTGGTTGCAGCAGTGGGGCGTTAGTTGGCAGATAGGTAGGTAATGCAGGATACGGGTGTATGTCTGTGTGTGTGTGTGTGTGTGTGTGTGTGTGTGTGTGTGTGTGTGTGTGTGTGTGTGTGCGTGTGTGCATGAGTGTGATTGGGTGGGGGAGCTACCACATCCACATTATCTTAGACTAATGAACAACTCCAGCGATATTAGTGTGGGGAAACTCTAGATGTCACAGATACCCTTTATACCATGCCTGAGGTGCACTTTAAAAAGATCATGTTTTGCAGCATGAAAGACGTGGAGTAGGGGGAACATTAGACATTATGCATACTCTACATAGTGCAACCTAAATGCAATTAAAAGATTCAAACCCTGTACCCTCAGCACTCAGTCACTCACTCATGAGTGAGTGATAATCCTCTGCAACACCACTATATAATAGGTATATGTTTAACATATTAACTTACGTCTTTCAAAAAAATGAAATAAAGAAAAAAACAGCAGTAAAAGGGGAGAGGAGTTTCATTTTCACCATTCACATCAAAAAACAGCTTATCAGTCAGGAGCTTTAACCCCCCATGTTGAGAAGATAGAGCAATGGGGTATTTTTCTTGAGTAACAAGAAGTATGAAACTCTGATGCCTGGCACTATTCACTGCTTGCAACAGTTCATGAGTTACACGGATCAGCTACAAGATGCAACAGCAGGAGCTTTCTGTAAAATCAGGAGCAGCTGAGAGAAATGAGAGTGTGTCTACATTGGGGGAGGCTTTAGGACATAGCTCTCAACCTCTTAGACTGGAAAACTGGACGAATCCAAAAATAATGGGGGGGGGGGGCAAAGACCCACAAATAGGGAAAAATTTTAAATATTGAACTTATTAGCTTAGAAAGTTGCTACAATAAAAATGTTTGTATTAACATGCATTTTCTGATTGATATGAAGTCTGCAACTCAAATTACTGTCATTATTTAACAGCTTCAGTCCTCAATGATTTACTGGAAAACCACCAATTTTATGAGGAACAAATCAAAAATGTGAACCAAAAATCTGGACTGTCTGTGAAAATCCGTACAGTTGAGATGTATGCTTTGGGAGAAAGCCAGTAAGAACACTAGATGACACCAGGGAGAATTTTTAATCTATTAATTGGCATAACTGAAAATTTTTAATAGAGCACCAGTTCTAGCATCACAAAGCACCTTACAAACAATAAGAAGAATGAAATTCTAATGTTTGGCATTATTTACTGACTGTAAGGATCTGTGATTTATAAGGGCATGGACAAAAAAAGAAAATACTTCAGGGAAATTCTATCAACTCAGGTACAGGTAAGATGTATGTGTCAGCGTGTGCATGTGTGAGAGTTAATAAGTGATGGTGCCTGCGCCCATGCAATGTATGGGCCAAAGGCAGTGACTACAGCAGATTGGTGTAAATTTGCATTTATGGTATTTAAGGGCAATTCAGAGACATACAAATCAGCTGAAAATGTTGTTTTTCTTCAATGTGATTAATACATCTCTGAATCAGATTTTCCTACATCAAGACAGCAATGCTTTTTGGTCACAACTCTTACTGCCAGTGGGGTAAGGGTTATTTCCAGTACAAGGTGACTTAGACATCTGCCTAGGGCCTGGCCCAGCCATAAACATTGAAAGATATTTACTGTTCTGGCCATAAAACATTAAATGAAACATATTACTGTTCCTCAAAACAACAACAACAAAAAAATATTTACTGCTCTGCTCTGTGTGTGACATTAATTCTGCTTCTCTAGTCCTCCAGTCTCTTTCATTGGCTCATTTTGAACCAATAAGAATCTGAGCAGAGAAGCATGGCCTTTTTTGAAGTAGATGTCTTGATTTTGTTAGTTGATAGATAATGTGGATCTTAGTGGGCTAGAGAGTTGCTAGACAACTTTTTGCACTGTAATTTCTTTTGTTTGTGTCTGTCCACTGAGCAAGATGTAGATTGTCAATGCAACACCTGGACATATATTTAAACGGTGACACCCAGAATTATATTGCTGATGCAGTACCTGGAGATATATTTAAACAGGATGTTCTGGAGGCAAGATAAGCACACTGAAAGTGTGTGTGTGTGTGTGTGTGTGTGTGTGTGTGTGTGTGTGTGTGTGTGTGTGTGTGTGCGTGCACTCGTGTCTGTGTGACCTTACCCAATCATTTGGAAAATAAATCCCAGGAGTACTGCCTTTAGAAAATATTGTCTGGCTAAAGGACTTGCTTCATACTTTTGAAAATGCAACCCAGGAGTGTCACCTGACTAAAGGACTTGCTCAGAGTCACCCAGTGCACAAAGGAGGGCTGAGAGAATCAAACTCTGTACCACAGTGATATAGTTCACAGCCTTAACCCTCACCATCAACTGCCAGACTGAGCAAAACATTGTGGTTTGCAGTAAATAAAGAATGCAGAAATGCTTTGCTTGAGTTTCAGGCTATGTATCCAAAATGACTATTAATGCAAAGCTTGTTGTTCAACTTTCTAGGTATATAGAGAAGTACTTAAAATATGTTACTGATTTTTTTGCAGGTCCTTGTTTTTGATTCTTATGAGATGGCAGATGGGAGATGCAATTTGTTTCTCTGTATGGTTCTGACATCAGCAATCTGAGATACATTTCTGACCTATTATTTATGAATTCATAAAATCACTTGATTTCAAGCAGGCATCTAAAGTGCACAGTCACACAAGCATCTGTGATTGATAGTCTTGTGTGTGTATAAATCCATGGTTCCTGCACCCACAGTAGTTATAATGCAACAGGAGTAGTAGTTAAGGTGTGACATGAGTATCATTATATGAGGCATGTTCTTTGGGTATGATCCTTGGTTCCTGCATCCCACAGTAGTTATAATATAACAGGAGTAGTAGTTAAAATGTGACATGAGTATCATTATATGAGGCATGTTCTTTGGGTATGATCCTTGGTTCCTGCATCCCACAGTAGTTATAATATAACAGGAATAGTAGTTAAGGTGTGACATGAGTATCATTATATGAGGCAAGTTCTTTGGGTATGATCCTTGGTTTCCTTATTTTGTTGACTGTTGACAGTGTGTTTATTATTTGGTTAAGAATAAACTGGTCAGTTTGCAGTGTAAGAGTTCAAAGTTGATATTTTAACTATGAATGCATTTTAATTTATCTTGTTTTTGCAGATACACGGGTATGAAATGCACATCAGAGTATTGGACTACATCACTCTGTCTGCTACTTAGTTCAGATAAATAAGGCTATGAGTTGTTAGAGTTACTAATGTAGTGCAGGGTTTGATTCTTTCAACCTACATTTGTCTACTATCACTTCAACAAATAGTGCTCCGTGGTTGCCCCTGAAAAGAGACAATTACATCCAGTGGACTCTCCCAACCTATTAGCAAATGCATTACACTTTTGTCTTTCAAACTCCTGCACCCTTCACATAGCTGCTAATTAGTGCATCACCGTATGCTATTTGACTATGAATCTCTGCACATCTCTTTGTGTCTAATGTATTGCCAGTTGCATTTTCAATAAATATAAGTTTCAGAACAAGAGAAGTTCAGTATTGCACATAAGTTTGTTTTCAATGTGAAACTGTTTATTTTTGTTAACAACATTCTGCCAATCATTTAGCTGTAAAATATTTCACAAAAGTTTTAAATTAAATGCAGATATGTGATTATTGAAAATGTTTAATAGAGAATACACACTGACAGGTTTAAATAGTGTTCTTGTAATTGGAGAGAGATGACCAAGTAATGGGATATTGGCACGTCTGCAGGGGGTCCCAGTACATTACCCACCCTAGGGCTCCATTAGACCTTGATCCAGATCTAGGTGGGGTTCTTTCTGAATCCTAAGGTTTGTCTTAAAACACACAGAAACCACAAATGCAATAACTGACACATAATACCTAATTCATTTAAAGTCACAGACTACAAATCCTGCCCAGTACTGTTACTAACACTGTGTGCAGTAATTACAAAAACACTCTTCAACATTAAATTAGTAATAATTATAAAATACATCTAATGCCACAGAATATGACACAAAATGCTTACCATAATGAACTTCAAACATGAAAACAGTACTATGCTATATTAGGAAGAACTGATGTTTTGATTAACAAAGCAAACTAAAAAATGAGAATAAAACAAAAAGCAGTAAATAATTCCCAACTCCAGTAGAAAAAAACTGAATATCTAAGATCAGACTAGAATTGCAAGTCTATTAAATAAAAAGAAAGAAAAGAAAAGAAATAAATTAAAAAAAAAACAATACAGTAAAACTTACAATGCATGCGTAAAACAAAATTAAGTTCAGCACTCCTACTTGTCCATCTCCCCTGTGCAGAGAACTAAGCATATTAAAGTAGAAAAATAGTTTGCATTGCACTAACCAGAAATATACAGTATATCCCACAGTGCCTTACAACATCCATCTAAAGTTAGCCTGTATATGAATAGATGCTGCTGCAGATACTTGTCTAGTCCCCACACACTAACACACAGCTATGATTACTAATGTTGGCCCCTCCAAGAACTAAATGTGAAACTACTCCCTCTTTATGACCCCTTAATCCAACCTATTTTACTTTTATATTACATTTGTTTACCAGGGTAGTATGTTGACCATAACTGGTCATTTCCAAGTACTGCCCTGATGAAATAATTCACAAAGAAAAAAGTGTAACTGAGAGCAGTATGTAGAAAAATAAGTTTTAAACAAAACAGATCCATGCAGCCTAAAAGAACCGTAAAATTAAATTATTTATTTGTTGTTAGTATAGACATGGAAAGAGTTGAGAATACACATGAATAATATGAATTGTGTGGGTTGTGACAAAGTGACACAATGTAAATAATAAGAGTATTGTGTTTGGGTGCGTTTCCCCAGGAGTTTGAGAAGATTGTACTCTTAACGTCTAATGATTGCATACTGAGCTATTTAACAACTGTTCATATCTGTAGAACTGTGTTACTAAAGAAATACACATAGCAAAGTTATTCACCGCATCTTTTACACTGGTGGCAGACATTAAATTAATGTCTTAAATTGGATATTTTAATTCATAATATGTATATTAGTTGTTATTTTCTTTGTAAACAACATTCAATACCTCAATAGCTAGTCAGGTTACAACATACTGTCAGCAATATTTTTGTTTGTCAACTTGTGGACTTTTGTATGCTGCTAAGCAGTTCTGTCCATGTTGATTGGTTACAGAGATGATTAAAGAAATATGAAAATTTTGGCCAAATGCATAGTTGGATGTGTGAATAACCTTTAATGTTTCTCTAGATGTACAATGCAAAGGTCATATATTATAAGGCTTGTGTCACCTATCATGTAAGCTTGTATGTAACATGGTTTTGCAGTTAGTGCAAATATGAACAGGCAGTAGTAAACATCTAGAAGACCTACTCAGTTGATCCTAAAGAAATGTTTATAGGTATCATTTAAAATGAATGAGCTAAGGTAGACAGTGTTGCAGGAGTGGCAATGTAATATTATACCTACTCAATGTTTCAATTAGCTGAAGCTGAAAAATAAGCTAAATCTTTCCATATACAAACTACTGATTTGTTTAGGCCATCAGGTGTTGCCATTGGGTTACAAACATTTGAATATTCGAATAAATCACAGTAGATTCAGCTTTAAACTGTTGGACAAGAAACTCATTTACAACTGTATTATTTGACTTGTCAAATACTTGCCATGGTAAAAAAAAGATTTATAACGTGCATGCAAAAAGCTAATAACATTGTGTATAATATTCAGGATTTGACTACTGATCTGGGGTGTTTGCTAGGTGTGCATCAAATTCAGATAGGAACCTACCATGCCTGCAGTGAAACCTACTGTCAGGAAATATCCAACAGTAGAAGCAGATTAAATTGTATAGGAACATCAGACAGTAGGGAACATCTAGATCAGTAGCCTAGTATTAACCTACAAACCAATGAATGTATGAATAAGCCTTCAAACCAATATGCAGCATGACACAGATATGCAAAACAAATAAGTGACCACCATAAAACTTACATTTAAATATTTTGATGCTAGAAAGCTACTTGTGTTATCAAAAATGAATCATGTAAATTATTCCAGATCATTTAATGATTTAATGACTTCAAGAACAGATATGCATGGATTAAAAAAGCATTACTTTTAACTGTTTATCAGTGTAAGCAGCTTTGCCAGTATACTTTTGGAAAAGAAGTTCAAAGTCAAAATGATAAACTATTGCAAAATGTTTTAAAGAAACTAATGTAAAGGCATTACCAAAGCTGCAAAGAATGTTGTTATATTTGTTAAAAAATGTAATATTCAAGTTATCTACAAACCAGAAACTCAAATGCTTATACCAGATATGTTCTGTCTTTCTTGGAAGGTGAACTGCAAATTAACTGGGTTATTCTTCAATTATTCCCTAATAGAAAGCAAGCTTGGAGAATTTCAAAGATATATAGAGGACACTTAGATAAGAAATACAGTCAGTTGGTCAGAGCAGAAAGTGGTACTCTAAAATTAAATGCAACTTTAATTTTTAATTTGCAAAAAGTTGTAGTTTGCATTTTTGTTCAAGGCAAAAATCATTTGCAACAATAAATGCTGCACAAAATTCACAAGTCACTTTTTTATAATTATTTTTATTTGGTTTTAAAACAATAAATAAACAAATTAGTTATAAAACAAATAACTATTTACATACGTCCACAGCTGATCAATATATCAAAATTATACATATCAACAATTAAAATTTTTCAAGCAAGCCTTTAAGTCTAAGCCAAGATTTATATGAATGTGTAATATTAGAAGTTCTCATCTTTATAGTCTGCAATTCACTACTGCAAACAATTTTTGCCATACTAATAAATTTGACACTAGCAGAGTTCTCCAATTTTTAGTAATTACCTTTATGGGTATAGCAAGACTAGACCAAAGAAGAGGCACATGGGTTTTTGGAATTATCTCAGGAACTGGGGCATTAAATGAAACTAAAGATTCAGAAATAATACATCTATCTGGCCATAGAGCTAGGATGAAGTTATTAGTTTCTTTCCAAAAAGGGGAGATAACTTCACATTCTTGTACCATATGCATCCAATCAGCTATAATTTCAGAATCACATCTCCAGCATTTAATTCTATTTGATTCATACATAATTGTAATTGTGTTAGGAGTGACAAAAGCACTGTGTAAGAATTTCCAAGTGAAAACGTTCCAATATAATGTAGTGTTATCTGTACATTTTAATACTGTTTTCTTGTATTCTTCAGGGAAGTCTTCACTATTAATTTTTGAGGAGTAGTTCCAATAGGAATTGCCTGAATACGTGAAATATAACTTAAGAATTTTATAAATTTGTGACAAATATGATTTGCTTTTCATTGCCTTAATATTGATATTTATTAAGAAATCTAATAATTTGGTGAGCAATTTCTTATCTAGGTTAACTATCTTATTAATCTCTCTGTTCACAAAGTCTCTAAATGTTTGTAAAATTAATCAGTTCTCAGAATTTTGATTATATTTGGATCTTAAATTTTCAACAGGATATATATCAGTAGCATTTAAGAACTGATGCCAATAAATTAAGTTAATCTGTTGTTTCAATGCTAGCATTTTGTTGAAGTTATGCATTTCCAAGTTGTCACTTGTCTATGCAATAGGAAACAGAGAAAATATTAAGTCTTTTATATAATGGTTAGACTATGTGAACTTTTGGAAAGAGGAAATTATGTTATTTAAATAGGAAATTTGAGAAGAGGGTGCAATTCCATTTACATAAAAATTTTTAACAACCAAATAAAACTATTAGGAACTGTTTGTTCATGACTGGTTATGATATATTTATTATTTACTAATACTATTTTTGATGTATTTGTTTCCATTTTGAATCATAAAATAAATTTATCCACAATGCTACAACTTTTACAGTTGTTGAAGTGGCATACAATAGAATATCAGGGAATCCTATTCCACCATTATCTCAACCTCTTCTGTGCCAATCAAAGGAAACTCTTGGTTTATTAGGATGCCAAAAATGTTAAGTAGAATATTATTTATCTTCTTCATAAATTTTTGTGGAAATAGTACTAAAGATTGTAATACAAACAATATTTTATGGAGAATTGCCATCTTAATAAGCATTGATCTTTCTTCCACAGTAAGGAAGAATTTATTCCATTTTGTGACTTAACTTAAAATTCTGTAAATAACCTGCTAAAAGTTTGTTTCTATCATTTATTTACTATTACATAGAATAGTTATACCAAGGTATTTCATTTGATTGCTATTCCTATTGAAGTTGGAATATTTTATATGAATTTTTTTATTTTTTATTAATTAGCAATATACTTGTTTCATTATGATTAAATCTTAAGTTTGAGATTTCTTCAAACTGACTCAGAACTAAAAAAATGGACTTTGAAGTTTGTGCTTAGACAGTTGCTTTATTGGAAAAAGTGAAATGAATAAAATAAACAATAGATTAAGCATATGATCATCGACTCTTGGGATTTCTTAGGTAGACTTAAGATGGAATCTTGGGACAGAGAGTTTTTTTTTAACCATCGATGTGGTAGACCTCTTTACATCTATTCCTAGACAAGAAGGTTTGGAATATTTTTACAATAGCATGCATAGGCACACAAGTTACTTTAATGAAAAAAATCATTTGATTTCTGATTTTATGGTTTTAGTCCTGGACTATAATTTTATATATTTTGAGGGGGAATATTTCAAACAAAACAAAGGTGTCACCATGGGTGCCTCTTGCTCCCCATTATCTGCAAATATGGTGTTGTTAGACTGGGAACCAATTCATGAAGCTTTATGTTTGATTTCTGGATGACAACTTTATTTTGTGGAAAGGGCCCAAGAAAGAGATAAATAATTTAATCGATTATCTTAACAAATCTTCCACCTTCCTTAAGTTCACCTTTAATTACAATACTTAGACACTTTCATCCAACATACTGATAATGGTTTTAAGTCAGTTAAGTATGGAAAGCCAAGGTTTAGTAACTTGTACCTGGAGTTTTCCAGTTGCCACCCATTGAGTCTAAAGAAAAGTATTATCAAAGGGCAATTTATAAGAGTAGCCTGAATGACCTCACATCAAGAGCCAATCACTTGGCTAATGAGTTAAAAGTAGTTGCCAAGATGTTTTTAAGTGGAGGTTACACACCTGGGTTAGCTGAAGAAATAAAAAAATTATGTAAAATCGAAATAGGGTAAGAAATATAAAACACTCCTTGGGGTAAGGTTTAACAAAAGTAAAGTCGAAAAGGATGATGGTGACTTTGAGACAGCCCTGGTTGTTGAATATGGATCTTTAGCCAAACAGTTGAAAATATTGTCACTGTCAACTGGAATATATTAAAAGGCAATCCATTAGTTTATAAAGCATTGGATACACATCCTACTTCTGTTTTTAAAACAGGCCCCGATATTAAAGAGAATTTTAAAACAGTGTTTTGTCTAATAACCATTTTGGTCTGCTTAAGAAAGGGACTACAAAATGTAGATGATGCCCCCAGTGTTGTTATATTCTTGAAGGTGAAGGGGTGATATTGGAAAAAGACTTGTATTCTAAAATACATTTTGTGGAAGGTAACTGTCTAACCAAAGGGGTGGTTTACCCAGCAAAATATTTGGGATGCCCTGAATACTACATCAGCAAAACTGAGAGACATCTCTGAAAGAGAATATATGAACATCAGTACCAAATAAGCAACCAAAATAAAAAATAACGCCCTGTTCAAGCATTCTTTAAAATGTCCCCTATATAAACATTTTAGTTTTGCAATTATGGAACATGTCAAGCTGAGCCCCAGAGCAGGGGATATTAAATTTAAGCTTGAAGAAAAAGAAATGAGGTGGCAGCTTAGACTACATGCTTCAACATCCCCAGGTTGAACAAAAATATTTCTTTGCAACCTATCCTTAACATTATGTCTAGTTTTGTTTAAATGGTTACACATTAGGTTTTATTGAAATACATTTTATTATTTTATTGTTTAATAATTCTAGTGCTAATAATGTGATATGCTTCAAAATCTTTTAATGTGTATAGTTTAATTACACTGGGCCTTGTAACTTAGGGTAAAGCTGAATTTGGTTTGAATGTTCCTTTAAGGTTAAGCAATTAACAAGGGAATTGGTCCCATAAAAGGATGGCTGGATCATAGGAATGTGATTCTGATGAAGTCCTAATACTCAGGACAAAAGAGCTTAGTCTGTTGTTTATTTTATTCATTTTATTTTTTCCAATAAAGTAACTGTCCAAGCACGAACTTCAAAGTCTATTTTTTGACTGCTGCAGTATCAAATTGTTATGTTGAGTTGCCTGGGTATCGCTGCACTTTTGGAATTTGACTCATAGAACTAATTCTGTGTTCTAATGAGTTTTCTATATTTCCTATTGTTACTAAAATATCATCAGCAAAGAGTTAAATCTTTAGTTCAAAATCTTCTTTCATTTTGATCCCATTAATGTTCTTATTGGATCTAATACTATTAGCAAAAGGTTCTATAGCTAATGCAAAAGTAAAGATGATAATGGACAGCCTTGTTTTGTGCCTTTTTGTAATTTAAAGGAATTAGAAAGAAAAGAACCTATTTTAACATAAGCAAAAGAGTTATTGTATAACTTAGAAATGAATGCGATTAACTCAGGTGAGAAATTATACACTTTAAGTGTGTTAAACAGGAACAACCAATTAACTGAGTCAAAAGCCTTATCTAAATTGAGACAGATTATGGAAAGTTTTTTTTTTTTATTTTTATTTGTATAGTCTATTAATTTATGTATTATTGTTATATTACCCTGCACTTGTCTATTTAAAATAAACCCAGTTTGATCATTGTTAATTAGTTTAGGTATAAGTAGATTAATTCTGTTACCTTAAATGAACAAGAACATCTTATAGTCCACATTTAAAAGTGAAATTGGTCTGTATGATGAGTACTTTGTAGTATCCCTATTTTGTTTTAAAATAGGTGATATAAGGGAATATTTCCATGATGGGAGGACTTCAGCAGTTGGTTTTATTTCTCTATAGACCTTATCTAATATTTTAACTGCATCATTCTGTATTATTTTATGTAGTTCTGGTATAAGACCATCTAAGTCCAGCTCCTTATTATTTTTTAACTTTTTAATTTGATCTTTTATTTCTGTTAAAGTGAAAAGTCTATCAAGTTTTTTTTTTATTTCTTCACTTGTTATTTTATTTATATTTGCCCTTAGACAAGTTTTAACTATATCATCATCTAGGTTATTTGCATTATTATTTATATTTTAATAAAATATTTTAAAGCCCTCAAGAATACCTTTAATAGCACTTATTCTTCCTTTTTTTATTATTTACATGTGTTATAATTTCTTTGATAGGATTTAGTTTATTTATTTTCTTTGATCTAAGAGCAAGTTTATAGAAACTTAAAGGATTTACTGAATATGTCTGAAGTTTAAAAAATTTCCAGGATAATTGAAACTTTATGATTTAGAATTTCAACATATTTTGTATTTAAGTTTTTAAGTTCAGACTGACTGATAATGTCCTTTGGTTTTAGATTTAACTTTAGTGTGTCTGTTTTGGCCTGTAGTGTATTAAATATTTGTGCCATTATCTTGTTTTACTAATATATCAGCTTATAATTCTTCCATTTAAGTAAGCCTTTAGTGAACCCCACAGGAAAATGTCAGATACTTTAACATTCATGTTTATTTCTAGGAAATTTTTGATCCCTTTAACATATCAATCCTTGAATCCTTTTATTTTAATAATATATGCTAGTAATCGCCTTTGATGTATTAAATTCTCAGTTTTTAAAATAATAATAAAGATTATAGCTTTATGGTCCAGTAATGGACATAACACTATTAAAACTTCTCTGATATGTGATAACAGAATGTTTGAGATAAAGACTTTTTCAATATTTGTGTTCCATATCTATGTGAATAATGGGTAAATTGTTATGAGCTTGTTTTCCTTAGCTCATATATATTCTTTAAATTCATTAGACTTACAAAATGTGTTAAGTGTTTGGCTGAAGATGTGAGTCTTAGCTTTTCATCTGCAGTGGAATCTTTGTCTGATAAAATACAATTAAAATCACCAGCCATTATGACTTTACCTTTCATGTAATAGTCTATAGTATTTAAGTTTTTTTTGCATCTTTAGCTCTAAACCCTGGAATTCAGTAAGAGTTCACCAATGTATATATTTTACTGTTCCACTCAGTTATAACAATGCTTATCATACCATTTTTATCAACATAGGTATATTTTACTTTAGGCATTACTGGTGAGTTCTTCCATAAAATGAGGTGCCTCTTCTTTTAGCTTGAAAGCCTGCTAAAACCAAATAATTATTTAGTGAAAATTTATTTACATCTTTATTAAGTGTATTTCCTGTAGAAATACAATTTTAGCTTTATGTAATTGCAAGTATCTTTACAGACTCCCCCCTTTACTGGATTATTCAATCCATTAATTTCCTATTCAGGATAAATTAATCTTTACATTAGTGGCATGCATTAACAGATATACATTTAAAATCAGACATTTATATAAGCGAGAAAAAAACACAGGTATTATGAAATCACATTTATGTACAGAATGTATTTTATACTTTATATATAACAATATGAAATCTTCAGTTATGGAAAACACTTTTGAAACAAAATTATATAAGGATATAACCCTAAAACATTTTAAAATGGAATAATACATTCCTGCTTTGTTGAAAAAGATGAACAACTACCTCTCAAACTCTCCATTAGACTAACAATGCTTAGCTCATGCTTCTGATTTATATCAATGTGTCTCATATTTTTAGTATGCATCACCATGAAAAAGCACTAAAGAAATAATCTGACCAAGACTATTAGTCCATAAAAACTCTGCAGGCTTTAACTCATTCCCTCCAGTACAGTTGTTTTGAATGTGTACTGTTAACTCCCAGTGGATGTAGTTTGAGCCGTTAAAAAAATGAAGTTATTACTTTACAGTTCAAACAAATATTCATATCTCTGAAACCATAAGTGTTACTAGAACACTGTAAATGGCAAACTATTCAGGATAAATTAAGCTATACATTAGTGGCATACATTCAGTTCAATGCTATAAACTGGATTTTATAAACCAAATTAAAGGCAATGAATATTAATTTTGTAATTTTGTATAAGCAGCTTTTGATATCGCAGTAACTGTTCAAGCAAGACACACACTTCCAGGAGGATTTTCTTCATACAGCTGTGAGCTTTCATATGAGGATATGCAGTTCTGCCTGTGTTTCCTGAATGTTGAAATATTTAGAGAAATATGGAAATTATTACAATACAAATAAACAGTATGCAAATAATAATCAGTATCTTTTTACCTGTATTAGATAGAGGTCAAATACTTTGAAATCAATAAAATTGTGTTTGCCATCATGTATTCTTTAAGTAAAAATCTGATATCCTGTATGTAGTATGATTTTGGAATTGTTAATGGAAGTATGAACAAGCAATATTTGAAGCCTAGAGGCATCAATAGGAGGTAACTGCAGAACAGCCTGGAGGCGCACTTGGCTGTAATGAGTTAATATAAAAGAAAAAGGTAAGCACTTCCATAGTGTACCCACCTCTTCTTCACACCATATAAATACAATACAAACAAAACAGGATACATAAAGAAATTTAAAATCTAGTTCATCAATAGTCATCTACAAATCATGTTACATAATAATTAGTCAAAGAATCAAATCCAAAACTAAAACAAAAACTATTATAACACCCATATACCTAATAGCCAGTCAACAAACATACCAGTATACACCTACTTGCATATATGGACTAATAGTTGTGGTGGTCACGTTATTTCTTTAGTGCTGTGAATTTTTGTATTTTCTGACCTCTGCCTGGTTGTGTGGATATTCTTTGGTTTGGATCATCTTAAAAAAGCTCATCAGTAAGTCGGTATGAATTAAAAATGTTAAACAGGTGTTCAGAATCTATATTATAAGTTGACCAAACTCAATGGCTCTACAATTATCTTTCCCTGTATATCACATTATCTTCCTGGTCTACTATAAGGAGGAAGTCAGGTGTTGTTTTCATATTTATTAATTTATATGTCAGATTATTTATATTTTTCCTATTTTATTTACCATGTGTAAAGTTGTTTATAGGATCATAAATTCATAAATTAATACCATACTAACTGCAACTGTGGGCCACTCCAAGCCCAGCTAATTACTCCATGTGAGAATCAAACCCTGTACCTTGTGCTTATAAGGTGAACACTTTAACCACTATTCCAACCCTTAAAGGCATATTTAGATTATTTAACTATATACATATTTACTTATTCTGATCTCTTTCTATTTCTGTTTGTATACTGTGTCTTATACTGTTACTATATCCCTAGGTTTTATATTTTAGCTATAATCCTAGTGTAGAATATCATATAATAGAACATTTATATTTACCCTTATATATTTGAAACTCTTTAATCTAGTACTACTGTTAGAATCAGTACTGTTTTCCCTAAGTGTTATATGTAATACTATCTGAACAAACATCTGAAAATCTTCCTTTTTAAGATTCAAACTTTCCATAATAAATTGTTCTGAGATATTAACTTTCATCATTAAAAGAGACAATAACAGACAATCACAATCCTAATTTTTTATTGGAAGTTTGTTTCTATAGGTTAGTATATAAATTATCCTTTTAGTATACTGAAAGCATTCAGATCTACAATAACTGACAGTGGTTTAGAATGTAATTAACTGCCTTTTGCTTATTATCTAACTTGTATTTACTGACATCTTAGCATACGATTCAAAATATTATGATTATTTACTTTTAGACTGGAAGAAGTAGCCTGAACAGTTTTTAGAGTTTTCAGAACTCCCGCAGTATCAGAAAAGTGACTCTAAGTTGTTTCAAGCTGATTTTCATGGTAAGGGCTTGAAAATGAACAATCCATCAGTTACAATTTGCATAAAAATGCTTGCAAGTGAATTCAAGCCACCGCCACACTGCACATCAATCCCTCAACCCCCTCCAAAGCACTAAAAAAAAAAAAAAAAACATAAAACATTTCAAAGTATTTTAACCATTAAAAAGCTATTGTATTTAAAGAAATAACATGTAATGGTTCAGCAAGTGCTATTTGTATGAGATGTTTAACATAAAGCAGACTGTCATTTTAAAAGAGATATAGCATATAAACTTGCATTAAAAGAATGACAGTTTTCTGTGATCCAGGTTTAACTTGTAAAAGTGTGAATGTTAGTCTAATTATTTGATTTCATTCCAATAATAACTTTTATATATGTAAAAGCTATATTTTTATACTTTATTTATAACATAGCATGTCTTTCCTGGGTGCTATTGCATGTCAAGTATACTATCAGTAGCACACCACTGGACCATTTTAAGAACCCAGAATGTAACTTAACATGCCTCTTCTCTTTAGTGTCATTTGTTGCATCTTGTATTGTATTTAATAGTACATTACTCAGCTATGCCAAGATATCAGAAAGTGTGCCACTTAACATAAGCTTCATCATAATAACGATGAACTTTAAACAGAATGAATAGTTTAACCTTTTCATCTTTAAATGAAAATAAAGTGGCTTTAATTTCATATATAGCTAAAAGAATCAAACTCTAACATTTTAAAAAGGGAACTAGTAACTATTTGAAGTAGGGAAAGAAAGAAATTATTTACCTTGTAAAAAGTAATATTCAGCACCTGTGCATAAGGATTCAAGCACTTCTTTAAATTAATAAGTATTAATAACTATGATATACATTTTTTTTCATTTGTCTTTCAGTTTTTTTACTGTTTTTGACTTTTATTAACCATCCCTTGTTGTGTTTCTCTTCAAAGAAATTGATAGATTCCAGTCCATTTCTTCTGTTTTTTTTTCTAGGATTTTATTTTTCTGTATAAAATTCAAAATCTTCTTTCCTTCTGGAAGGTGAATCCATATTTTTGCTGGAAATAAGGTTTGTGCTTTAATATTGTTTTTCTTTAAGCTTTTAAAAAGTGGAACACTTGCTTTTTCTCTTTGATATCATTAATGTTGAATAGTCATTGTCAAATCTTATACTATGTTCTTTAATTTTAACTGGGTAATTAGTCCATGCAGCTTTTAGGACTAAATCCTTATCCTGACTTGAGAAAATTCTTATGATCACTGAGCTTGGTGAAGTTTTTTTTTTTTTTTTTTAAGATAAGTTGGAAAGTGGTCTATGTGTCCTTCCATTGCTGAAGGAAAAAGCTGCAGGTAGGTTCAAAGTTTTAGGTAGCCAGGTATTAAGGGATTGAATCATACCGTCTCCCTCTTCTTTTTCAGGAATCCCTAAAATCTTGATGTTATTCCTTGTAAATCTATTCTCTAAGTCTTCTATTTTTCCCAGAATAAGTTTTGTTTCAGTAGGAATTCAGTGTTATTCTCATTTTCAAGTAATTTTCCATCAAAATCAGACATCGTCTCTTCTATACTCTGGTTTTGTGATAATTGTTGTTTAAGAGATTGACTCAGCACTTGTTGTTTTACATTCCTCTTTAAAATTGTCCATTTTGCTTTCTAATTATCTATCTTGACAGTTAACTCATTAATGTTACTTAGTATAGCCTGTATATCTTTTTTCATTTTACTGCCCTGGTACACAGGGCTTAGAGTGGCTCACTCTGAGACAATTAGTTCTTTCTAGTTTTCTTGACAGGAAAAAGCAATTAAAAGAGAGTTTCAAACATGTTATTTTTTTGTAGTAAACCTTTCAGCAAATGTTCAATTATAAATCCATCAAGTTTTGAAATGTTCTACTTGCATTTTTTAGTAAAATCCTGTCAGAGATGTAAAAATGAAGCAGAGGGCCATACCCCCTTCACAAGTCACCTCTGGGAGCACTTAAGTGCAAATAAGAGCAGGTGATATGTTACTTTGGCCATGCATGTCAGTGCAGCTTGAACAAGGACTGCTACACCATGCTATGTGTAGTTCATATGAAAAGAATCTGAAGGAGCAAATAATGCCATATTCACAAGAAAAATATAGTTCTAGGCTAGTACAGATCTTTTCCAATATCATTAATGAATCTATTTGATTTGTGTATGTTACTGTTCAAAGTGTCCACAGATTATTAAGATGATTTAATATGTACACCTCAGCCTGTACTTCCTACCTAACTAGTATGGAGTCCCCATGTATTAGGCCAAAGACCATTCTCGTGGGAGACTTCAACTATCACATCATCAACTAGGAGACATATACATCTTTGAACATTTATGCTCAGAGATTTCTTTCTGGACTTCATTAGTGCAAACTCCCTGGACCAGTTAGTCTGTATCCCATCTGGGGAGATAAAATCCTGGACTTGGCCCTTAGCATTATGGGACAGTTCTGCCTATTTCAGTCTCCTCCCTGATCATATCAGACCACAAGTCAGTCACATTCATGTTAAGATTGATGCAGAAGCATCCTGCAGTACCTCAGTATTCAGAGACTATGCAAAGCATAGCCTACTAAAACTGAGTGATGACCTGGCTAAATCAAAAAGCCCCTTCCACCACGGCAATCCAATTGCTTATGCAGATTCCTTTTCTGCAAAGTTCTGTGCAGATATAAGCAGTTGCAGAGATGCATCTGCCCCCCTCAGAAATTAATGTAATGCCAAAATCAAAACTAACCCCCTATGGTTAAAGCCTAATATAAACAGGCTCTATAAGGAAAGGAAGAAAACTCATTGCATGTAAGGCTATGGAAAGGATAATTTTGGAACTAATAAATAGCATTAGGAAATAGCATAAATTCATTTGCACTCTTCAAGAAAAATCTTGATGAGTGGATGGGAAATAGGAAATACACCCCGGGGATCACTTCTGTGTCTCTGCTCGACAGTGGCACAAGAAAATAACTTTCTTGGGTGGAGTAAGCCAGGGCACCTTGTTGGCTAGGCTTATGTAGACCCTTGGGCCAATAGCCTAGTACCTGCCTATGAACCTATGAAATAGGGGTATAGATAACCTACAGTACTAACCTAACCCAATCCAGATTCATCAAGGGCAGGTCCTGCCTACAAACCTGGTTGACATTTTCAATAAGTCACCGAGGCAATGGATGAGCACAAATTAATGTACTCTGCCTCTCTGCACCCTGCAAAGTCACTCTACACACAAACATCATAGATAAACTGCTGAAAGTTAATCCCTGTGTAACTTACTGTATATCAAATTGGCTCACAAACAGAACATGGGAAGTTAAGAGTGGGTGGCCCTACATCCACTGAAAGACTTGTCATTAGTGGAATGCCCCAAGGTTCAGTCTGTGAGCCAATTATTATTTACTTTTCCGAGATCAAACTTAATGTTAAGGGATTATGGCTGATCAAGTTTGCAGATGACTGTATGCTTGGTATAATCATAAACTCCCCACAATATATCAGGATCACACATGAGGGCCTGGCCCAAAAAGTTGGTGCCAAAACCACACACCGCCAACATTGATCCCATAGTTAGAAATCTGGGAAACTATATTGACAATGAACTGTTCTTTCATCACAGCGTATCCACTATTGTAAGGAAGTCCTTTTCATTGCACAGATACATGTAAGGGCATGGCCTCCATGGATGCAAGTTTTCCTCTGTACTCAGTACTCATTGGGCCAATCATTGAGTATAATACCCCTTTTGGTATATACCCATCCAAACACTTGTTACAGCAAGATTGACCACAGGGCTTCCTCAATTAAAAAAAATCAGTGGCCTTAATCATAAAAACTAAGCAAACTGTTTCAAAGCCATGTCTCTCATCTAGGTATCTTACAGGTTACTGAAAAGTGACTTCTGCTTCACATATAGAGTCTCAATAAACCCTGTTCAGTCAAACCTATTACACATTGAGAAGTCCAATTGGTATCAGAAACACCAGGTCAAGGGACATCAATCTCTTTTGAAGATTAACAGAACATGCAAAAGGATAGGTATGTATCACAGAGAATACCACTTCTATGGAACCATCTTCCCCTCCACATAAGGAGAAGTATTTGTTTTACTCTATTTAAACATAACTTGGATATGGATGGGTAACCACAAATTCATCCTCGGTTTAGCACCAATGGCTCTCGTGGATAGGGAAAACATGGATTTTACCCCCCAGCTTATACTTGTTCTGACCATCTTTGGAGATTCAAAATGCAAAATATAAGAGCAAATAATTACTAAGAGAGTGTAAGAGTAGGCGTCTTACAATCCCCCCAGATCAGAAGCCTAGTAAGTACCTATGAACCTATGACTGGCAAAACAAATCAAGTTGCCATTGATGTACAAAAGTGTATGTTTCATACTACTCATGATGATTGGGTCAAACAGCATTTGTCATTTTGCAAGTCCAAAGTTCAAGAGTTCTCCATGAATATCAGAGTATCAGCAGATTATATCAAGTCCCGAGTGTCTGTAATCTAATAGTCATGTTGAAAGGGCTGTTGAAGCAGTTTAAGTATCTGATGAAGAAGAGAACTCGCTTTGTTAGAATACTGAAGCTCTCCACCGCAAGGTATCGGTTTGTTAAGAGCACAGCTACAGAGGCAGAAACCTAAAATATCTTTACCGACTTAGTATAAGCTGCAGAGAACGTAGCTCAGATACAAGAAAGGCTGGAGCAGAACTAGTCCCGAACAAAGTATTACTGTGAAAGGAGAAACAAAATTCTAAGTTGCATGAAAAAAAAATATTAGACTCATCAAGGTTTGCCTTGGCAAACAGCAATAGTCATTTTGTAGCATGAATAGCCAAGCTCCATCATAGCCAAGACTGTGCATGGCAAATAAATCAAAAGGAATAGAAGATATTTATTCAAATGCAGTTGGAAGTCTCTTTGAGAAAATATTGGTCAAGAAGAAGTTACCTAAGGCACTGAAGTGTCAAATGAGACTAGTGAGGAATGGGCACCCTGTAATGATGTCCCAGTTTCATCTTCACTTGTAGGTATTGCTGATGTGATTGTGTCTCCTGATGTTAAATGCTGTAGATATAGAAGGCCAAGAAAATGCCATTTTCTGATAGTGATAGTTTATAAATACAGTAAAAGGATTTTGGAATGTTTGCTGAAGTATTATCACATAAAAGTATGTAAGAAAAAACTAAAAGTTATGAAATGATGACATAATAAAATCTCATGACTGTGCTACAATGTACAATGTTTAATGATCACCAGTAGGGTACAATTTCTGGCATTGTTCTCTGAAAAAGATTTCTGCAACATTTCATGATGATCCTTCAATTATTATCACATTTTCTATGGAAACTATCAGGAAGTAAAAATGGTCATGTGGCTGATATCCCATACTGTATTGCAGTTGCAATAGTAAAGTCTATGAGCTGCAGCAAAACACCTGTCCTTCCTTATGGTACTTGGTGTAAGAACCCATGTTACACCTGCAGTCCATTTTTAATTATGTTCAGAAACTGAGCAAAATTAAAGTTGCGCTGTTTTCAAAGAGTGCTAACCCATCTAAATGCCTTGTAGTTTTAGATGTTATCCAAGAGCGAGGCATACTTCTCAACCTCTTAGTGCAATAAATATGGACAAAGCCTAAATATTGGGGTCAAAGGCCCCAAAATAGGGACAGATTTTAAATATTGCTTTTATAAATTTGCAAAGTTGCTAGAATAACAGGATTTGTGATAGCATGCATTTTCTGAAGGATATGAAGTCTGGAATTCAAATGTGTGTCATTATTTATTGACTTTAATCTTCTCTAATATGTCAGAAAAACTCAAACTTTTAAGAGGAACAGATCAAAAACATGAAGCAAAAATCTGGACATTCTATGAAAATCGGGACAATTGATATGGGGCAAAGCCCTCTAAAAGAGCTCAGGTAAGGACAATTACTTAGTATTGTCCTTAATCTATATGTAAAGTTTAAAGCTGTTCCTCTTAGGATTTGTCAAAAACATCAGAGTTCTGAAGCAAAATGATTCTTGACTGATTATATTGGGGTCACAACTGTCAGGTCATGCTTCCTATTCTGTTGTATGCCTACAATGTATTCAAATCAGGCTACTAATCCTGAATCAAGTTACAACAGGATTCCAAAATTTGCCTCTCAGCACCCTCTGAATTCACATAATTGTGCCCCATTCAAGCATTTATGCTGATTTAAACATGGTATTTAACATTAGTCCAGCTAAGAATTGCACTCTCTCTCTCTCTCTCTCTCTCTCTATATATATATATATATATATATATATATATATATATATATATACCACATTAACCATTAAATGTCCTGTTAGCAAATTACTTCAGGAGTGGTATGCAACCACTTGTTATCTGTGCTCTGCTACTTCATGCTCTCATAGACCCCATTCTCCAACAGTCACTTCAGCTGCTCTGTATTCCACATTATATATCCTATCTCTGCAATAGCTTCCCTTTTTCAGTTTGATAAATCCTGCTGAGACACCTCTTCAAGAATGCCCTCTTCAGGCATCTGTATACTCAAAGTTGTTGGATTTTTACTAGTGGCATGGTGCCATTACTTAACTCACCTGTAGCTGTGTCCCTCCTACCTACCTGTAGCTGTACTACTCTTATTCTTGCCATCTATTCTTACCTTAAATCTGGACTGCCCTACTTCCATGTAGCTAAAATCCAAAGATGATGTGTATAATTCTCAATCTGCTGTACACATAATACATAATCAGTGTTATCTCCTCCTTATAGTTCATACATCTAAACAGATATTATAATGCATAATAAGTTTATCTTTCCAAAAACTAATCCAATTGCTATTTAGGCCAGTGCATTAATTTTTGCCCAGATTTCCTCTCTGATAACATTTGTAGTCTCAGACTGCTACTTACACATTAAGCATTATCACTGCATTTAAGTATGTTTGCTTGCCTTTATACTATGCTCTGGCTAATTATCATTTCTTCATATTGTCTAATGTTTATGCAAATCTATTTGTCATCATAATTGCTCATTAATAGTCTGCTTTACTTTGTGTTTTCTGTTCCACCACCAGATAAAAACTGCAATTATCTATTGCATTCATCTTTTCAAAACTACCATTTTAATTATGTATACTATTTGCAGCATTCTAGCAAAAAGCACTTTATCTCTGTTTATTATATTGCTGTTTTCATAAAAAAAAAAGAATTATTGAGAATTTTTTCACCATGTCTACAGTATCTGTCATTTTTGTTCTTCATCTCTTTAGCATTGTTTTTATGTGGGACTTTTCTAACCAGTCATCTAGTTGTTGTTGTTGTTGTGTCTTTCGGCTTTTCCCAGTTAGGGGTCGCCACAGCGGAACTCCTGTCCGCTAATGATTGGTAGTTGATTTTTACGTGCCGAGTTGCCAGCCCTGACGTACAACCTTCAACAAAGGTACGCCCATTCACGCATGTCTACACGCAGTAGACGATCTAGCTAAGAATCGAACCGGACAGCGTCTTACTGTGAGGCGACAACGCTACTGCAGCACCACAGTCATCTAGTAAAATGTATTATTTCCAGTCAGAACATCTGTGGCACAGATACAGACAGCTAAATAAATAAATGAATGAATAAAATTCATTACCACAGATTTATATGTTCAAACCATGGTGCTTTCTTTAAGATGTGAAGGGAGACAATTTTATTAGGACACCAAAAGAATCAATAGCTTGTTTATTGCATAAATTATTCTCCCACTGAGAACCTTCCCACTCCCTCTCCAGCAGAAGTTCTGAGACAGATGATAAGATCTAATCCAGTTCTTGAGGTACATTGCTCATAGGTCATGTTCAGCCAACACACAAGAAGGAATTCCTGAGAGGTGACAATCCTCAGTACTGGAAGACTTCCTAATTTTACACTGTAGGCAAATCTAGACAACACATGATGTTACAGTTGGTATTCTAGAAACTGCATTCTTCAATAAGTGTAGATTATGGGGAAATCATTACAGGGGCTATATAAAGGCCATTACAATAAGCACTGGAGATAAAATGTAAAAATGCCAAAGATGGGATAATACAGCAGTCAATGATTAATATTTTTGCCTCATAACTCAA
Organism: Protopterus annectens; assembly: GCF_019279795.1. NCBI lineage: Eukaryota > Metazoa > Chordata > Ceratodontiformes > Protopteridae > Protopterus > Protopterus annectens. The sequence continues at coordinate 485,514,913 of NC_056748.1, forward strand.
GTGTCTGGATTTAGTCCTGAAATCCAGTCACTGTCTGAGTGATAATTGTATGTTCTCATGTCTGTGTGAGTTTTCTATTCGGATTTTAGTTTGTTTTCCCCTCACCTTCCATAAACATATTCATCTTAGTTGTGCCCTTGTGGTCAGGGTTATGGATAGCATGGATGTGTGAAGGACCAGTTCACATACCTAGTTACCAAATAAATAAAATGTTTTAACTGGGCAGTGTTGCGGTAGCATTGTCATCTCACAATAAGACGCTGTCCGGTTCGATTCTCATCTAGAGCGTCTTTTGCGTGGAGACATGCGTGAATGGGCGTACCTTCGTTGAAGGTTGTGCGTCAGGGCTGGCAACTCGGCATGTAAAAATCAACTGCCAATCATTAGCGGACCGGAGTTCCGCTGTCGCGACCCCCAACCGGGAAAAGCCGAAAGACACAACAACAACAACTGGGCAGTGTTTTAAGACATAAAACAATAACTTGGAGGATAACTGCTTGCTAATCACAGACATTCATCATCTCAGAGTACATTTTTCTTCTTACAAATTATCCCTACATTGTCACATAAAAATAAAGCATGAATAATCTCTTTCTGCTTTGTGTGGTATGTTATGTTGGTTATCCTCCTCAGTACTCATCGTGTTAAATTGACATGAATTCTTAATTTTCCCTATTTGAAATGCAGTTTTCTGGCCCATATATAGATATATACATATATACATACATATATATATATATATATATATATATATATATATATATATATAAAAATGGAACTAGGACTGTTGAACAAAACTTCAACAATCCAAATCCACTATCACCAAACACACTTTAACGAAAGCACTTTCACCAAAAAAAGCACTTTCGCTAAAGTGTGTTTAAAAAAAAAAATGAAATCTACTTTTACGCAGGGGGGAAAGCCCTCCTGCACCCCCATGTGGGGGGCTGCGCCCCATACACCCCCCCACTTTAATATTCTCACTCCGAGATCGCACTACAATGGGGAAAAGGGAATTTTGCCTTATCTGCACCATAGTACAACCGGCACAGCAGGCATACTTATGTGAAAATGCTGCTTCAGTGAAAAGTATTTTCATGTAAGTATGCCTGCCCATTAGCTATTCAGTGAAAAGTGCGTTAATGCAAAAGTCCTAGACCCATATATATATATATATATATATATATATATATATATATATATATATATATATATAGTATGCCACAAAAACTCCAGCACTAGAAAATAAGGCAAACAAAGCAGTGGTGCGTATTCAACTTTAATGGCAGACAGTCTGCTTCACAGACCAGTTTCACCGCATGGCCTCATCAGTGTGTAACAAGAAGCAGTATGTCCTGAATATATATATAGAGAGAAAAAAACAGTGTTTAAAGCCACAGTATATATAATTCATTCCCAGAAGTTCCATACAATATTTACACCTTGAAAAATTATATTAAAACACAACTCTGTATATATAGAAAAATATATGCCTCATAAAATGCATTTATAATACAAATAATCCATGTTACCAATGGTCATTAAGACCAAGTTTGAATAATGCTCCCAAATTAATAGTTCCTTTCTGGTTAAAATTTCATGTTTTTTGGAAAACGTGAAATGGTCTCCCTCTACTTTATCTATTCCCAAAAAAATGAAATTGGATGAATTATGTTGTAATATATGTTCATATAATGCATTACATGTGTGTTTACATTTAGTGTCACTCCGTGAAATTCTACTGCTGTTTAAATGAGCATGACATTTACCCAATGTAAAAAGACCCACACTGGCATACCACCATGTATATAACCCAGTTATCCAACCATTTACAGGCTGCCTGTGTCCATTATGGATATAGGTGCCAAACCAGGGATGAATTTCCTGTTCACCATCCAGTTGTCCAAGTTACACTTGAATTGGGTTAGGGAGGAGCTCTGATTCACATGGATGGGGAGCCTGTTCCAGAGAAGGGTAGTCTCTGGGATACACACCTTTCTTTCCAGCAGGTCCTACTTATGTCACAGGCAAGGTGTAAGTCTTTAGAATGAGTAATTCTGGTGCTGTTTGTTTTGCGAATATGCAGGAGGTCCATCAGAATGGGGACTAACAATGTCTTGTATGCCAGGGATAGGGCCTTGAGGCAGTCTGCATAGGACATGCTACTTATGCTCTGTATTCTTTTAGTGAGGAACCTCTCTGGAAGTTCCAGTTCTTGGATATACTTGGTTAAGTACATACCAAATGGGGCACCGTACTCAATGAAAGGTCTAATGAGTGTTGAATACAGTGAAGCAATGACTTCTTCAGACCTAGATGCCATACCTTTGTTTTTTAGTTGCACAACATGGAGTGATTTTCACACTACTGTAGACATGTGATGGTCAAAGGCTAGATTACTGTGTATGTGTGTCTCCAAGTCCCAGATTACTGGGTCAGCTCTTATGGGTGTGTTGTCAATATGATAGTTTCCAGGGGTGGGTGACTTCTTGGCATTTAGTTTTAGTCCAAGGCTCTGGCATCAGTTGTTTGTCTGTGTCACCTTCGTGGAGAACACTTGTGTCAATAGGTAATTCAATGACAGCTCCTAATTTACAGTCATCTGCAAATTTAGTCAGGCAGAGGTCACTGGGCTAGACTTCAGAGATGTAAATGCAAAAAAGCAGCAGTCCCTGGACTGATCTATGAGGGACTGTGCTTGTGAATGTCCTCTTTGTAGAGGTGTATTCCCCAATTCTAACTTCTTGGGTCTTGTTGTGAGCCACCTGGCTATCCACTGGGTGACATAAGGGTTTGCACTTAACCTCTTAAGTTTGTCAACAATGCCAGTATGGGGGGTTGTGTCAAATGCTTTGGCCAGATCAAAGTATGCAGTGTGAACCATTCTGCCCTCATCCATTGTTTTGGTGACCTTCTCAAAGAAGTCCACCAGGTTGAGTAGGCATGACATGCCCTTGATGAAACCAAATTGGGTTGGGTCCAGTGTCTGTAGGTTTCTTATGTCATTATTGATCATTTCCATGATAATTCTTGCCATGCTTTTGCATATGAAACTACTCAGACGTATGGGTCTGTAGTTTCCAGGGTCTGTAGATAGCCCACCTTTGTGCAGAGGGAAGATTGCTGATGTTCTAAATTCATGAGGCATGAAGGCTGATTGGAGGCTACAGTTAAATAATAATTTCAGGTGTCCTGATAGATCATGTTTCATGTTATTTCAAAGGCATCCTGGGATATTATCTAAGTCCACTGATGTAGTGTTATTGGCCTTAGAGGGAACAGTAAGGACCTGTTCCCTAGTGATAGCAGGGAGGATTTATATTTGATGGTATTTCCTGAGGGAAGGTTGATAGGGAGAGAGGGTAAAGTTGGATCTGAACTTGTCAGCCAGTAGGTTTGCTATATCTTCTGGCTCAGTATAGGTGACTCCATTTACAATGAGCCCTGCACACAATTCTGTATTGCCTTTTAGGTTGCAAACATAGCTAAAGAATGCCTTATGGTTGTCCTTGGCCTGGGAGGCCAAACTTACCTCATATTTGGTTTTAAACTTTATTTGTGTTCTGAGTTGTTTGTTTAGTTTGATGAGGGTGCTTTTATCCTACTGGGTGCTGCACCTCCTAATTTTGCAATGATTTTCTTCCTCCTGTTATACAGCCTATTGATGTTGTGATTCCACAAGGGTGGCTTGTCTTTTGAGTTAGTTCTGTACTTCATCCTGGTGGGTACAGCTGTCTCTATGCAGCTATTAACATGCTTGTATAGGGTTTCTGTGAACAGTTCTGCATTGGCAGCAGTGTCTCAGGGTTTAGGGGGCTTGAAATTTTGCCAGGTTATCACTTAATAGTAGGAAGTTAGCCATAGAGTAGTTCCTGAATAATCCAGGGTTAGCTGGGGTTCCAGGTTTTATATTTACTTTAAAGAAGACCATTTTGTGGTCTGACCTTACCAGAGAAGTCATTATACTAGGGAGTGTGCAGCACTCTCCTATAGAGATTCCTAGTTAATAGGGTGGTAATTAAAGTTGCCCAGAAATATGGCATTGGGTTGGATGTTGAGTGTTTCCAATACATTTAAATACATGCTATGGGTATCCTAGAGACCTATAGCTTGCGAGGAAGTGGTATTGGATTTTGCCTATGGTGAGGTGAACATGGAGAAGCTTAAGTGCATTGTCCTGTTTGACTAGCCTTGAGGTATGTTTATTTTTGATTTAAATCGAGACACCTCCACCTTTAGTCCCTGTCTGTGTAGTACCTGGTCTAAGTGTGTGTGGAAGGCATTATAACCTTGTGCTCTCAGTGTGATCTCTGCAGTTTTAAATCATGTCTCAGTGACCACACAGAACTGTCTTAAGATGCAATGCATTTTCGCAGATTGTCAGATGAAATAAAAACATACATCATTATATATTAATAATATAATGTAATATGTTTATACATTTTAAAAACATGTTAAGAAAGTCATAACCTTAAAAGGAGAAAAAAATTACTGTTGACATGAAGCAGTATTTAATAAGAACATTTCTGTTTAGTATAAGATTTAACATCCAATTGTTGATTATCTTTCCTCTGTCACTGCCCTCTCCTGTTCTGTGTCACAGCTGTTTCAAAATCATAAAGATGTTTCTTAACAAGTACCATTAATTATAATTAGATTTTTTTCTTGTATGTTTCAAGAGATGCTTCTAGGCTAAATGGCACTGTTGTTTGATCTCTTAATGGTGACTCTGGATGCATACTTTTTAATGACAATGCTGTTCTTACCGCCTGCTTCTTAATTGAAGGTAAAGCTTTCGTCTGCATAGAAACAGAATATGATGACAGTTCAGGACAGTATGACCTACCCAGACTACACACTTCCTTCCCTAATGGATATACAACAGATCTTAGCTAGCCTGCAACCTGTTCCTTCTATTTTCACAAAGCTTGCCTTATCTCTGTCCAATGTAGGCTTGTGTTTCTGCACAATTCTTAAGCGCATGGCCTCCACAGAAAAGCTATTACTTTCATCACCATCCTCTCTGAGGAAGAAAAACTACTTTAGCACATTGCCCTTAAACCGTCCATGTTACTTGTCTATTTATCTAATTTGGGAAATGGTACAAGGAATCTTTCTCAGGCATGATGCGTCAATGGCAGTGAGGAATAGCATCAAACCTTAATTAGGGAAATACCAAAAGCTATAAGGTATAAATGCAAGTGTAAGAGAAACGTGCTATCACAAGAAATGAGTTCAAATACCTCAGCAAGTATATGTAAGTAACTGTGATAAGATAGACTCAGGTTCAAATAGAATATGATAAGACAGAAGATGATAGAAAGACAGACAGTAGATACAAACCATATTTTAGACAGTTTCTACCTTTATTTTCTCTTTGAGATCGCATCCTTTTGTTTAGCTACTTTTGTTTTCTAAAAGCCACTACACTCTTAGGACTTTAAAGATTTTCTTGTTAAACATAGAAACCTCTACTCTACCTGAATCTAACCAGTACACATTCTGATAGTGTCCCTCATTCTTGTATTGTTCCTAGTTTTTATACTTTACATTTAAAAGGTGCTTTGCCACTATTGGCATATTCCCCAATAATTCACCTCCTCTCTGTATTCATCTGTTCCAAACTACATTTTTCCCTCTTTGCTCCTTTATGCAACTAACTTCTCTCTCCCTTGTTCTTTTCTATAACATCCACTATTGTAAATGCTGTAAATAGTATGCTGCCATGTCTTATCCATTTCTGCTGATATTATCCTAATTTAGAGCAAAAGAGTCAGTACCTACATTTGTATAACCTTCACAATTGTAAGTAACTTCTATGCTTGATTTTTGTTCCTTGGTATACCTGAGCTAAACATGAAAATGGTCTTCTTTGATATATTCTACCCCAACTAACTTACTATAGGAGTCAACTGTTTCATCATGGGCGGGATTTCTAAAATAACTTAGTGGTTTCAGATAGAGCACGTGACATTGTCTATCTGGTCCAGTCTTCCTAGAAGTGTACTACAGAGGAAGCATTGCAACCAGCACTATTCATATTGTTACTTTCCAGCATAGAACCTTCACTTACCATACAATTATCAAAATTTAATAAGCACTGCATTTTTGGGTGGAGTTATATGTTCTTAAGTCATGCAGCCATTTGTAACCCCAAATGGTGATAAGTGATAGTTCCTAAAATCTATCCAAACATACATTTATTCACTTTGGATCAGATATAATTCTTCCAGAGTTCCAGCTAGAGAATGTGTTAATTCATATATTACAAAAACGTTAAAACACTTTGGAACAAACCTGTGCCATCTTACTCATGTTAACCCTAACACTACCCCTGCCTCTAACCCTACACATTATGTTACTAAAAAATCTTTCTGTAACAATACCTCTACTCAAGACAAAAGGTCACAGAATATGGACAACACAAGCAACACTGACTCTATCCCCTTATCTATCTCTATCTTGTGAACACTTGTATACTCACAGTAACACAGTCTTGCACATCTTCACAACCATCACTTTTTCATTCAAGCATTAATATTCCTGCACACTTTTGCTTACCTACTTTGTATAAAATTAAATTAAACAATTTCTGATTCACCAAAATGAGCATTCAGTCATTTGTGCATTCTGTCTCTCTTGTTGCAACTACAAGAACTTTCTACAAACGTGATTGTACTTTTTGACGTAACACCTATATATATATATATATATATATATATATATATATATATATATATATATATATATATATACGTACACTCACACACACACACACACACACACACACACACACACACACATATAGAAAGTGAGAGAGAGATAATACACATGCATACGTGCAGATGTATATGAGTCTCCATAGGGTTTCCAGGCATTCCATTGATTACACAGCTTGTCAACAGCTATTTGTACTGATACAAAGTGTTTGTGTGTGTGTGTGTGTGTGTGTGTGTGTGTGTGTGTGTGTGTGTGTGTGTGTGTGTGTGTGTGTGTGTGTGTGTGTGTGTGTGTGTGTATGAATGGGTGTTTGTGTCAGTGAATGTGATTGGATTGGGAGTGGGGTGCTGGATGTACAGTGTATGTGTGTTCAGACGAATGTGAGAATGTGTATATGAGGGTATGGCTGCCAAACCTCTAAACTCCCGTTGACCAATGAGCAATGTGTACAGTACTAAGGTGAGGAACTAAATAAAGTTACTTCATAGCACAAAGCACAGGATAGTAAGGGAAAGCAAGGGGAGAAATCAAATGCCATCATGGAAGTATCAAACAGAGAAAACTATAAAGCAATTAAGAGAAGAAGTGTCGATGTTAGAAGAGTACAGAAGAGGAAACAGATCAAAAAATACTCAGATGTGGTAAAAGCAAGAAGCAGAATCACAACAGATCAGGATCTGTCATGTAATATCTCAAATAATAAACTACAAATATCAGCACAGATAGAAAAACTTAGAAGATAGCAGGTAAATATAAACGAAAAGTACAAAATAAGCAATTCATTGATGACTCAAAAAATATTTACAGAGAACTGGTAACAAGGCATAAGGAATAGAAACACCACCAAAAAAGAAGAACTAGACACATTTTGGAGAAATATCAATGATGATCCTGTGGAACATAACAAAGATGATGAGTTGATAGAAGAAGTTAAAGAAAGAATAAGAAGTTCAAATGTACAGGATATGAAAGGGGGTGAAGTAACGAACAGAGAAACTGAAACAAAAATTAAGAAAAGCTGCTAAATGGAAAACATCTTTACATGAAAGTTTAGACATGAGTACGAACTGTTTATATGTGCACCCCAAATAGACACCAACCTGGTTAACAACAAGAACAATGATAATCCTCCTTAAGAGTTAACCTGCAAGATCTCCTAAAAACTATAGAGCAGTAACTTGCCTTCTGACGATGTATAAATTATACACTGGAATTGATGCTGACAAAGTTTATAGTTATTTAGAAGAAAACTCAATCATGGCAATAGAACGAAAGGGTAACAAAAGAAAGTCATATGAAACAAAGGATCATATGAAACAAAGGATCGTATGCTGTTATATAAAGCCATAATGGAGAACTGTAAAAAGGGGACGACTCCAAGTATGGCATGACTAGACTACAACAAAGCATTTGTCAGCATCCCACAGAGTGCTTACAAATGTATAAGATACACACCCAACTTCGATCAGTTACATACTAGACTACAACAAAGCATTTGTCAGCATCCCACAGAGTGCTTACAAATGTATAAGATACACACCCAACTTCGATCAGTTACATACTAGACTACAACAAAGCATTTGTCCGCATCCCACAGAGTGCTTACAAATGTATAAGATACACACCCAACTTCGATCAGTTACATACTAGACTACAACAAAGCATTTGTCTGTATCCCACAGAGTGCTTACAAATGTATAAGATACACACCCAACTTCGATCAGTTACATACTAGACTACAACAAAGCATTTGTCAGCATCCCACAGAGTGCTTACAAATGTATAAGATACACACCCAACTTCGATCGATCAGTTACATACTAGACTACAACAAAGCATTTGTCAGCATCCCACAGAGTGCTTACAAATGTATAAGATACACACCCAACTTCGATCAGTTACATACTAGACTACAACAAAGCATTTGTCAGCATCCCACAGAGTGCTTACAAATGTATAAGATACACACCCAACTTCGATCAGTTACATACTAGACTACAACAAAGCATTTGTCAGCATCCCACAGAGTGCTTACAAATGTATAAGATACACACCCAACTTCGATCAGTTACATACTAGACTACAACAAAGCATTTGTCCGCATCCCACAGAGTGCTTACAAATGTATAAGATACACACCCAACTTCGATCAATTACATACTAGACTACAACAAAGCATTTGTCAGCATCCCACAGAGTGCTTACAAATGTATAAGATACACACCCAACTTCGATCAGTTACATACTAGACTACAACAAAGCATTTGTCAGCATCCCACAGAGTGCTTACAAATGTATAAGATACACACCCTACTTCGATCAGTTACATACTAGACTACAACAAAGCATTTGTCAGCATCCCACAGAGTGCTTACAAATGTATAAGATACACACCCAACTTCGATCAGTTACATACTAGACTACAACAAAGCATTTGTCAGCATCCCACAGAGTGCTTACAAATGTATAAGATACACACCAACTTCGATCAGTTACATACTAGACTACAACAAAGCATTTGTCAGCATCCCACAGAGTGCTTACAAATGTATAAGATACACACCCAACTTCGATCAGTTACATACTAGACTACAACAAAGCATTTGTCAGCATCCCACAGAGTGCTTACAAATGTATAAGATACACACCCAACTTCGATCAGTTACATACTAGACTACAACAAAGCATTTGTCCGCATCCCACAGAGTGCTTACAAATGTATAAGATACACACCCAACTTCGATCAGTTACATACTAGACTACAACAAAGCATTTGTCCGCATCCCACAGAGTGCTTACAAATGTATAAGATACACACCCAACTTCGATCAGTTACATACTAGACTACAACAAAGCATTTGTCCGCATCCCACAGAGTGCTTACAAATGTATAAGATACACACCCAACTTCGATCAGTTACATACTAGACTACAACAAAGCATTTGTCAGCATCCCACAGAGTGCTTACAAATGTATAAGATACACACCCAACTTCGATCAGTTACATACTAGACTACAACAAAGCATTTGTCAGCATCCCACAGAGTGCTTACAAATGTATAAGATACACACCCAACTTCGATCAGTTACATACTAGACTACAACAAAGCATTTGTCAGCATCCCACAGAGTGCTTACAAATGTATAAGATACACACCCAACTTCGATCAGTTACATACTAGACTACAACAAAGCATTTGTCAGCATCCCACAGAGTGCTTACAAATGTATAAGATACACACCCAACTTCGATCAGTTACATACTAGACTACAACAAAGCATTTGTCAGCATCCCACAGAGTGCTTACAAATGTATAAGATACACACCCAACTTCGATCAGTTACATACTAGACTACAACAAAGCATTTGTCAGCATCCCACAGAGTGCTTACAAATGTATAAGATACACACCCAACTTCGATCAGTTACATACTAGACTACAACAAAGCATTTGTCAGCATCCCACAGAGTGCTTACAAATGTATAAGATACACACCCAACTTCGATCAGTTACATACTAGACTACAACAAAGCATTTGTCCGCATCCCACAGAGTGCTTACAAATGTATAAGATACACACCCAACTTCGATCAGTTACATACTAGACTACAACAAAGCATTTGTCAGCATCCCACAGAGTGCTTACAAATGTATAAGATACACACCCAACTTCGATCAGTTACATACTAGACTACAACAAAGCATTTGTCAGCATCCCACAGAGTGCTTACAAATGTATAAGATACACACCCAACTTCGATCAGTTACATACTAGACTACAACAAAGCATTTGTCAGCATCCCACAGAGTGCTTACAAATGTATAAGATACACACCCAACTTCGATCAGTTACATACTAGACTACAACAAAGCATTTGTCAGCATCCCACAGAGTGCTTACAAATGTATAAGATACACACCCAACTTCGATCAGTTACATACTAGACTACAACAAAGCATTTGTCAGCATCCCACAGAGTGCTTACAAATGTATAAGATACACACCCAACTTCGATCAGTTACATACTAGACTACAACAAAGCATTTGTCAGCATCCCACAGAGTGCTTACAAATGTATAAGATACACACCCAACTTCGATCAGTTACATACTAGACTACAACAAAGCATTTGTCAGCATCCCACAGAGTGCTTACAAATGTATAAGATACACACCCAACTTCGATCAGTTACATACTAGACTACAACAAAGCATTTGTCAGCATCCCACAGAGTGCTTACAAATGTATAAGATACACACCCAACTTCGATCAGTTACATACTAGACTACAACAAAGCATTTGTCAGCATCCCACAGAGTGCTTACAAATGTATAAGATACACACCCAACTTCGATCAGTTACATACTAGACTACAACAAAGCATTTGTCAGCATCCCACAGAGTGCTTACAAATGTATAAGATACACACCCAACTTCGATCAGTTACATACTAGACTACAACAAAGCATTTGTCAGCATCCCACAGAGTGCTTACAAATGTATAAGATACACACCCAACTTCGATCAGTTACATACTAGACTACAACAAAGCATTTGTCAGCATCCCACAGAGTGCTTACAAATGTATAAGATACACACCCAACTTCGATCAGTTACATACTAGACTACAACAAAGCATTTGTCAGCATCCCACAGAGTGCTTACAAATGTATAAGATACACACCCAACTTCGATCAGTTACATACTAGACTACAACAAAGCATTTGTCAGCATCCCACAGAGTGCTTACAAATGTATAAGATACACACCCAACTTCGATCAGTTACATACTAGACTACAACAAAGCATTTGTCAGCATCCCACAGAGTGCTTACAAATGTATAAGATACACACCCAACTTCGATCAGTTACATACTAGACTACAACAAAGCATTTGTCAGCATCCCACAGAGTGCTTACAAATGTATAAGATACACACCCAACTTCGATCAGTTACATACTAGACTACAACAAAGCATTTGTCAGCATCCCACAGAGTGCTTACAAATGTATAAGATACACACCCAACTTCGATCAGTTACATACTAGACTACAACAAAGCATTTGTCAGCATCCCACAGAGTGCTTACAAATGTATAAGATACACACCCAACTTCGATCAGTTACATACTAGACTACAACAAAGCATTTGTCAGCATCCCACAGAGTGCTTACAAATGTATAAGATACACACCCAACTTCGATCAGTTACATACTAGACTACAACAAAGCATTTGTCAGCATCCCACAGAGTGCTTACAAATGTATAAGATACACACCCAACTTCGATCAGTTACATACTAGACTACAACAAAGCATTTGTCAGCATCCCACAGAGTGCTTACAAATGTATAAGATACACACCCAACTTCGATCAGTTACATACTAGACTACAACAAAGCATTTGTCAGCATCCCACAGAGTGCTTACAAATGTATAAGATACACACCCAACTTCGATCAGTTACATACTAGACTACAACAAAGCATTTGTCAGCATCCCACAGAGTGCTTACAAATGTATAAGATACACACCCAACTTCGATCAGTTACATACTAGACTACAACAAAGCATTTGTCAGCATCCCACAGAGTGCTTACAAATGTATAAGATACACACCCAACTTCGATCAGTTACATACTAGACTACAACAAAGCATTTGTCAGCATCCCACAGAGTGCTTACAAATGTATAAGATACACACCCAACTTCGATCAGTTACATACTAGACTACAACAAAGCATTTGTCAGCATCCCACAGAGTGCTTACAAATGTATAAGATACACACCCAACTTCGATCAGTTACATACTAGACTACAACAAAGCATTTGTCAGCATCCCACAGAGTGCTTACAAATGTATAAGATACACACCCAACTTCGATCAGTTACATACTAGACTACAACAAAGCATTTGTCAGCATCCCACAGAGTGCTTACAAATGTATAAGATACACACCCAACTTCGATCAGTTACATACTAGACTACAACAAAGCATTTGTCAGCATCCCACAGAGTGCTTACAAATGTATAAGATACACACCCAACTTCGATCAGTTACATACTAGACTACAACAAAGCATTTGTCAGCATCCCACAGAGTGCTTACAAATGTATAAGATACACACCCAACTTCGATCAGTTACATACTAGACTACAACAAAGCATTTGTCAGCATCCCACAGAGTGCTTACAAATGTATAAGATACACACCCAACTTCGATCAGTTACATACTAGACTACAACAAAGCATTTGTCAGCATCCCACAGAGTGCTTACAAATGTATAAGATACACACCCAACTTCGATCAGTTACATACTAGACTACAACAAAGCATTTGTCAGCATCCCACAGAGTGCTTACAAATGTATAAGATACACACCCAACTTCGATCAGTTACATACTAGACTACAACAAAGCATTTGTCAGCATCCCACAGAGTGCTTACAAATGTATAAGATACACACCCAACTTCGATCAGTTACATACTAGACTACAACAAAGCATTTGTCAGCATCCCACAGAGTGCTTACAAATGTATAAGATACACACCCAACTTCGATCAGTTACATACTAGACTACAACAAAGCATTTGTCAGCATCCCACAGAGTGCTTACAAATGTATAAGATACACACCCAACTTCGATCAGTTACATACTAGACTACAACAAAGCATTTGTCAGCATCCCACAGAGTGCTTACAAATGTATAAGATACACACCCAACTTCGATCAGTTACATACTAGACTACAACAAAGCATTTGTCAGCATCCCACAGAGTGCTTACAAATGTATAAGATACACACCCAACTTCGATCAGTTACATACTAGACTACAACAAAGCATTTGTCAGCATCCCACAGAGTGCTTACAAATGTATAAGATACACACCCAACTTCGATCAGTTACATACTAGACTACAACAAAGCATTTGTCAGCATCCCACAGAGTGCTTACAAATGTATAAGATACACACCCAACTTCGATCAGTTACATACTAGACTACAACAAAGCATTTGTCAGCATCCCACAGAGTGCTTACAAATGTATAAGATACACACCCAACTTCGATCAGTTACATACTAGACTACAACAAAGCATTTGTCAGCATCCCACAGAGTGCTTACAAATGTATAAGATACACACCCAACTTCGATCAGTTACATACTAGACTACAACAAAGCATTTGTCAGCATCCCACAGAGTGCTTACAAATGTATAAGATACACACCCAACTTCGATCAGTTACATACTAGACTACAACAAAGCATTTGTCAGCATCCCACAGAGTGCTTACAAATGTATAAGATACACACCCAACTTCGATCAGTTACATACTAGACTACAACAAAGCATTTGTCAGCATCCCACAGAGTGCTTACAAATGTATAAGATACACACCCAACCGATCAGTTACATACTAGACTACAACAAAGCATTTGTCAGCATCCCACAGAGTGCTTACAAATGTATAAGATACACACAACTTCGATCAGTTACATACTAGACTACAACAAAGCATTTGTCAGCATCCCACAGAGTGCTTACAAATGTATAAGATACACACCCAACTTCGATCAGTTACATACTAGACTACAACAAAGCATTTGTCAGCATCCCACAGAGTGCTTACAAATGTATAAGATACACACCCAACTTCGATCAGTTACATACTAGACTACAACAAAGCATTTGTCAGCATCCCACAGAGTGCTTACAAATGTATAAGATACACACCCAACTTCGATCAGTTACATACTAGACTACAACAAAGCATTTGTCAGCATCCCACAGAGTGCTTACAAATGTATAAGATACACACCCAACTTCGATCAGTTACATACTAGACTACAACAAAGCATTTGTCAGCATCCCACAGAGTGCTTACAAATGTATAAGATACACACCCAACTTCGATCAGTTACATACTAGACTACAACAAAGCATTTGTCAGCATCCCACAGAGTGCTTACAAATGTATAAGATACACACCCAACTTCGATCAGTTACATACTAGACTACAACAAAGCATTTGTCAGCATCCCACAGAGTGCTTACAAATGTATAAGATACACACCCAACTTCGATCAGTTACATACTAGACTACAACAAAGCATTTGTCAGCATCCCACAGAGTGCTTACAAATGTATAAGATACACACCCAACTTCGATCAGTTACATACTAGACTACAACAAAGCATTTGTCAGCATCCCACAGAGTGCTTACAAATGTATAAGATACACACCCAACTTCGATCAGTTACATACTAGACTACAACAAAGCATTTGTCAGCATCCCACAGAGTGCTTACAAATGTATAAGATACACACCCAACTTCGATCAGTTACATACTAGACTACAACAAAGCATTTGTCAGCATCCCACAGAGTGCTTACAAATGTATAAGATACACACCCAACTTCGATCAGTTACATACTAGACTACAACAAAGCATTTGTCAGCATCCCACAGAGTGCTTACAAATGTATAAGATACACACCCAACTTCGATCAGTTACATACTAGACTACAACAAAGCATTTGTCAGCATCCCACAGAGTGCTTACAAATGTATAAGATACACACCCAACTTCGATCAGTTACATACTAGACTACAACAAAGCATTTGTCAGCATCCCACAGAGTGCTTACAAATGTATAAGATACACACCCAACTTCGATCAGTTACATACTAGACTACAACAAAGCATTTGTCAGCATCCCACAGAGTGCTTACAAATGTATAAGATACACACCCAACTTCGATCAGTTACATACTAGACTACAACAAAGCATTTGTCAGCATCCCACAGAGTGCTTACAAATGTATAAGATACACACCCAACTTCGATCAGTTACATACTAGACTACAACAAAGCATTTGTCAGCATCCCACAGAGTGCTTACAAATGTATAAGATACACACCCAACTTCGATCAGTTACATACTAGACTACAACAAAGCATTTGTCAGCATCCCACAGAGTGCTTACAAATGTATAAGATACACACCCAACTTCGATCAGTTACATACTAGACTACAACAAAGCATTTGTCAGCATCCCACAGAGTGCTTACAAATGTATAAGATACACACCCAACTTCGATCAGTTACATACTAGACTACAACAAAGCATTTGTCAGCATCCCACAGAGTGCTTACAAATGTATAAGATACACACCCAACTTCGATCAGTTACATACTAGACTACAACAAAGCATTTGTCAGCATCCCACAGAGTGCTTACAAATGTATAAGATACACACCCAACTTCGATCAGTTACATACTAGACTACAACAAAGCATTTGTCAGCATCCCACAGAGTGCTTACAAATGTATAAGATACACACCCAACTTCGATCAGTTACATACTAGACTACAACAAAGCATTTGTCAGCATCCCACAGAGTGCTTACAAATGTATAAGATACACACCCAACTTCGATCAGTTACATACTAGACTACAACAAAGCATTTGTCAGCATCCCACAGAGTGCTTACAAATGTATAAGATACACACCCAACTTCGATCAGTTACATACTAGACTACAACAAAGCATTTGTCAGCATCCCACAGAGTGCTTACAAATGTATAAGATACACACCCAACTTCGATCAGTTACATACTAGACTACAACAAAGCATTTGTCAGCATCCCACAGAGTGCTTACAAATGTATAAGATACACACCCAACTTCGATCAGTTACATACTAGACTACAACAAAGCATTTGTCAGCATCCCACAGAGTGCTTACAAATGTATAAGATACACACCCAACTTCGATCAGTTACATACTAGACTACAACAAAGCATTTGTCAGCATCCCACAGAGTGCTTACAAATGTATAAGATACACACCCAACTTCGATCAGTTACATACTAGACTACAACAAAGCATTTGTCAGCATCCCACAGAGTGCTTACAAATGTATAAGATACACACCCAACTTCGATCAGTTACATACTAGACTACAACAAAGCATTTGTCAGCATCCCACAGAGTGCTTACAAATGTATAAGATACACACCCAACTTCGATCAGTTACATACTAGACTACAACAAAGCATTTGTCAGCATCCCACAGAGTGCTTACAAATGTATAAGATACACACCCAACTTCGATCAGTTACATACTAGACTACAACAAAGCATTTGTCAGCATCCCACAGAGTGCTTACAAATGTATAAGATACACACCCAACTTCGATCAGTTACATACTAGACTACAACAAAGCATTTGTCAGCATCCCACAGAGTGCTTACAAATGTATAAGATACACCCAACTTCGATCAGTTACATACTAGACTACAACAAAGCATTTGTCAGCATCCCACAGAGTGCTTACAAATGTATAAGATACACACCCAACTTCGATCAGTTACATACTAGACTACAACAAAGCATTTGTCAGCATCCCACAGAGTGCTTACAAATGTATAAGATACACACCCAACTTCGATCAGTTACATACTAGACTACAACAAAGCATTTGTCAGCATCCCACAGAGTGCTTACAAATGTATAAGATACACACCCAACTTCGATCAGTTACATACTAGACTACAACAAAGCATTTGTCAGCATCCCACAGAGTGCTTACAAATGTATAAGATACACACCCAACTTCGATCAGTTACATACTAGACTACAACAAAGCATTTGTCAGCATCCCACAGAGTGCTTACAAATGTATAAGATACACACCCAACTTCGATCAGTTACATACTAGACTACAACAAAGCATTTGTCAGCATCCCACAGAGTGCTTACAAATGTATAAGATACACACCCAACTTCGATCAGTTACATACTAGACTACAACAAAGCATTTGTCAGCATCCCACAGAGTGCTTACAAATGTATAAGATACACACCCAACTTCGATCAGTTACATACTAGACTACAACAAAGCATTTGTCAGCATCCCACAGAGTGCTTACAAATGTATAAGATACACACCCAACTTCGATCAGTTACATACTAGACTACAACAAAGCATTTGTCAGCATCCCACAGAGTGCTTACAAATGTATAAGATACACACCCAACTTCGATCAGTTACATACTAGACTACAACAAAGCATTTGTCAGCATCCCACAGAGTGCTTACAAATGTATAAGATACACACCCAACTTCGATCAGTTACATACTAGACTACAACAAAGCATTTGTCAGCATCCCACAGAGTGCTTACAAATGTATAAGATACACACCCAACTTCGATCAGTTACATACTAGACTACAACAAAGCATTTGTCAGCATCCCACAGAGTGCTTACAAATGTATAAGATACACACCCAACTTCGATCAGTTACATACTAGACTACAACAAAGCATTTGTCAGCATCCCACAGAGTGCTTACAAATGTATAAGATACACACCCAACTTCGATCAGTTACATACTAGACTACAACAAAGCATTTGTCAGCATCCCACAGAGTGCTTACAAATGTATAAGATACACACCCAACTTCGATCAGTTACATACTAGACTACAACAAAGCATTTGTCAGCATCCCACAGAGTGCTTACAAATGTATAAGATACACACCCAACTTCGATCAGTTACATACTAGACTACAACAAAGCATTTGTCAGCATCCCACAGAGTGCTTACAAATGTATAAGATACACACCCAACTTCGATCAGTTACATACTAGACTACAACAAAGCATTTGTCAGCATCCCACAGAGTGCTTACAAATGTATAAGATACACACCCAACTTCGATCAGTTACATACTAGACTACAACAAAGCATTTGTCAGCATCCCACAGAGTGCTTACAAATGTATAAGATACACACCCAACTTCGATCAGTTACATACTAGACTACAACAAAGCATTTGTCAGCATCCCACAGAGTGCTTACAAATGTATAAGATACACACCCAACTTCGATCAGTTACATACTAGACTACAACAAAGCATTTGTCAGCATCCCACAGAGTGCTTACAAATGTATAAGATACACACCCAACTTCGATCAGTTACATACTAGACTACAACAAAGCATTTGTCAGCATCCCACAGAGTGCTTACAAATGTATAAGATACACACCCAACTTCGATCAGTTACATACTAGACTACAACAAAGCATTTGTCAGCATCCCACAGAGTGCTTACAAATGTATAAGATACACACCCAACTTCGATCAGTTACATACTAGACTACAACAAAGCATTTGTCAGCATCCCACAGAGTGCTTACAAATGTATAAGATACACACCCAACTTCGATCAGTTACATACTAGACTACAACAAAGCATTTGTCAGCATCCCACAGAGTGCTTACAAATGTATAAGATACACACCCAACTTCGATCAGTTACATACTAGACTACAACAAAGCATTTGTCAGCATCCCACAGAGTGCTTACAAATGTATAAGATACACACCCAACTTCGATCAGTTACATACTAGACTACAACAAAGCATTTGTCAGCATCCCACAGAGTGCTTACAAATGTATAAGATACACACCCAACTTCGATCAGTTACATACTAGACTACAACAAAGCATTTGTCAGCATCCCACAGAGTGCTTACAAATGTATAAGATACACACCCAACTTCGATCAGTTACATACTAGACTACAACAAAGCATTTGTCAGCATCCCACAGAGTGCTTACAAATGTATAAGATACACACCCAACTTCGATCAGTTACATACTAGACTACAACAAAGCATTTGTCAGCATCCCACAGAGTGCTTACAAATGTATAAGATACACACCCAACTTCGATCAGTTACATACTAGACTACAACAAAGCATTTGTCAGCATCCCACAGAGTGCTTACAAATGTATAAGATACACACCCAACTTCGATCAGTTACATACTAGACTACAACAAAGCATTTGTCAGCATCCCACAGAGTGCTTACAAATGTATAAGATACACACCCAACTTCGATCAGTTACATACTAGACTACAACAAAGCATTTGTCAGCATCCCACAGAGTGCTTACAAATGTATAAGATACACACCCAACTTCGATCAGTTACATACTAGACTACAACAAAGCATTTGTCAGCATCCCACAGAGTGCTTACAAATGTATAAGATACACACCCAACTTCGATCAGTTACATACTAGACTACAACAAAGCATTTGTCAGCATCCCACAGAGTGCTTACAAATGTATAAGATACACACCCAACTTCGATCAGTTACATACTAGACTACAACAAAGCATTTGTCAGCATCCCACAGAGTGCTTACAAATGTATAAGATACACACCCAACTTCGATCAGTTACATACTAGACTACAACAAAGCATTTGTCAGCATCCCACAGAGTGCTTACAAATGTATAAGATACACACCCAACTTCGATCAGTTACATACTAGACTACAACAAAGCATTTGTCAGCATCCCACAGAGTGCTTACAAATGTATAAGATACACACCCAACTTCGATCAGTTACATACTAGACTACAACAAAGCATTTGTCAGCATCCCACAGAGTGCTTACAAATGTATAAGATACACACCCAACTTCGATCAGTTACATACTAGACTACAACAAAGCATTTGTCAGCATCCCACAGAGTGCTTACAAATGTATAAGATACACACCCAACTTCGATCAGTTACATACTAGACTACAACAAAGCATTTGTCAGCATCCCACAGAGTGCTTACAAATGTATAAGATACACACCCAACTTCGATCAGTTACATACTAGACTACAACAAAGCATTTGTCAGCATCCCACAGAGTGCTTACAAATGTATAAGATACACACCCAACTTCGATCAGTTACATACTAGACTACAACAAAGCATTTGTCAGCATCCCACAGAGTGCTTACAAATGTATAAGATACACACCCAACTTCGATCAGTTACATACTAGACTACAACAAAGCATTTGTCAGCATCCCACAGAGTGCTTACAAATGTATAAGATACACACCCAACTTCGATCAGTTACATACTAGACTACAACAAAGCATTTGTCAGCATCCCACAGAGTGCTTACAAATGTATAAGATACACACCCAACTTCGATCAGTTACATACTAGACTACAACAAAGCATTTGTCAGCATCCCACAGAGTGCTTACAAATGTATAAGATACACACCCAACTTCGATCAGTTACATACTAGACTACAACAAAGCATTTGTCAGCATCCCACAGAGTGCTTACAAATGTATAAGATACACACCCAACTTCGATCAGTTACATACTAGACTACAACAAAGCATTTGTCAGCATCCCACAGAGTGCTTACAAATGTATAAGATACACACCCAACTTCGATCAGTTACATACTAGACTACAACAAAGCATTTGTCAGCATCCCACAGAGTGCTTACAAATGTATAAGATACACACCCAACTTCGATCAGTTACATACTAGACTACAACAAAGCATTTGTCAGCATCCCACAGAGTGCTTACAAATGTATAAGATACACACCCAACTTCGATCAGTTACATACTAGACTACAACAAAGCATTTGTCAGCATCCCACAGAGTGCTTACAAATGTATAAGATACACACCCAACTTCGATCAGTTACATACTAGACTACAACAAAGCATTTGTCAGCATCCCACAGAGTGCTTACAAATGTATAAGATACACACCCAACTTCGATCAGTTACATACTAGACTACAACAAAGCATTTGTCAGCATCCCACAGAGTGCTTACAAATGTATAAGATACACACCCAACTTCGATCAGTTACATACTAGACTACAACAAAGCATTTGTCAGCATCCCACAGAGTGCTTACAAATGTATAAGATACACACCCAACTTCGATCAGTTACATACTAGACTACAACAAAGCATTTGTCAGCATCCCACAGAGTGCTTACAAATGTATAAGATACACACCCAACTTCGATCAGTTACATACTAGACTACAACAAAGCATTTGTCAGCATCCCACAGAGTGCTTACAAATGTATAAGATACACACCCAACTTCGATCAGTTACATACTAGACTACAACAAAGCATTTGTCAGCATCCCACAGAGTGCTTACAAATGTATAAGATACACACCCAACTTCGATCAGTTACATACTAGACTACAACAAAGCATTTGTCAGCATCCCACAGAGTGCTTACAAATGTATAAGATACACACCCAACTTCGATCAGTTACATACTAGACTACAACAAAGCATTTGTCAGCATCCCACAGAGTGCTTACAAATGTATAAGATACACACCCAACTTCGATCAGTTACATACTAGACTACAACAAAGCATTTGTCAGCATCCCACAGAGTGCTTACAAATGTATAAGATACACACCCAACTTCGATCAGTTACATACTAGACTACAACAAAGCATTTGTCAGCATCCCACAGAGTGCTTACAAATGTATAAGATACACACCCAACTTCGATCAGTTACATACTAGACTACAACAAAGCATTTGTCAGCATCCCACAGAGTGCTTACAAATGTATAAGATACACACCCAACTTCGATCAGTTACATACTAGACTACAACAAAGCATTTGTCAGCATCCCACAGAGTGCTTACAAATGTATAAGATACACACCCAACTTCGATCAGTTACATACTAGACTACAACAAAGCATTTGTCAGCATCCCACAGAGTGCTTACAAATGTATAAGATACACACCCAACTTCGATCAGTTACATACTAGACTACAACAAAGCATTTGTCAGCATCCCACAGAGTGCTTACAAATGTATAAGATACACACCCAACTTCGATCAGTTACATACTAGACTACAACAAAGCATTTGTCAGCATCCCACAGAGTGCTTACAAATGTATAAGATACACACCCAACTTCGATCAGTTACATACTAGACTACAACAAAGCATTTGTCAGCATCCCACAGAGTGCTTACAAATGTATAAGATACACACCCAACTTCGATCAGTTACATACTAGACTACAACAAAGCATTTGTCAGCATCCCACAGAGTGCTTACAAATGTATAAGATACACACCCAACTTCGATCAGTTACATACTAGACTACAACAAAGCATTTGTCAGCATCCCACAGAGTGCTTACAAATGTATAAGATACACACCCAACTTCGATCAGTTACATACTAGACTACAACAAAGCATTTGTCAGCATCCCACAGAGTGCTTACAAATGTATAAGATACACACCCAACTTCGATCAGTTACATACTAGACTACAACAAAGCATTTGTCAGCATCCCACAGAGTGCTTACAAATGTATAAGATACACACCCAACTTCGATCAGTTACATACTAGACTACAACAAAGCATTTGTCAGCATCCCACAGAGTGCTTACAAATGTATAAGATACACACCCAACTTCGATCAGTTACATACTAGACTACAACAAAGCATTTGTCAGCATCCCACAGAGTGCTTACAAATGTATAAGATACACACCCAACTTCGATCAGTTACATACTAGACTACAACAAAGCATTTGTCAGCATCCCACAGAGTGCTTACAAATGTATAAGATACACACCCAACTTCGATCAGTTACATACTAGACTACAACAAAGCATTTGTCAGCATCCCACAGAGTGCTTACAAATGTATAAGATACACACCCAACTTCGATCAGTTACATACTAGACTACAACAAAGCATTTGTCAGCATCCCACAGAGTGCTTACAAATGTATAAGATACACACCCAACTTCGATCAGTTACATACTAGACTACAACAAAGCATTTGTCAGCATCCCACAGAGTGCTTACAAATGTATAAGATACACACCCAACTTCGATCAGTTACATACTAGACTACAACAAAGCATTTGTCAGCATCCCACAGAGTGCTTACAAATGTATAAGATACACACCCAACTTCGATCAGTTACATACTAGACTACAACAAAGCATTTGTCAGCATCCCACAGAGTGCTTACAAATGTATAAGATACACACCCAACTTCGATCAGTTACATACTAGACTACAACAAAGCATTTGTCAGCATCCCACAGAGTGCTTACAAATGTATAAGATACACACCCAACTTCGATCAGTTACATACTAGACTACAACAAAGCATTTGTCAGCATCCCACAGAGTGCTTACAAATGTATAAGATACACACCCAACTTCGATCAGTTACATACTAGACTACAACAAAGCATTTGTCAGCATCCCACAGAGTGCTTACAAATGTATAAGATACACACCCAACTTCGATCAGTTACATACTAGACTACAACAAAGCATTTGTCAGCATCCCACAGAGTGCTTACAAATGTATAAGATACACACCCAACTTCGATCAGTTACATACTAGACTACAACAAAGCATTTGTCAGCATCCCACAGAGTGCTTACAAATGTATAAGATACACACCCAACTTCGATCAGTTACATACTAGACTACAACAAAGCATTTGTCAGCATCCCACAGAGTGCTTACAAATGTATAAGATACACACCCAACTTCGATCAGTTACATACTAGACTACAACAAAGCATTTGTCAGCATCCCACAGAGTGCTTACAAATGTATAAGATACACACCCAACTTCGATCAGTTACATACTAGACTACAACAAAGCATTTGTCAGCATCCCACAGAGTGCTTACAAATGTATAAGATACACACCCAACTTCGATCAGTTACATACTAGACTACAACAAAGCATTTGTCAGCATCCCACAGAGTGCTTACAAATGTATAAGATACACACCCAACTTCGATCAGTTACATACTAGACTACAACAAAGCATTTGTCAGCATCCCACAGAGTGCTTACAAATGTATAAGATACACACCCAACTTCGATCAGTTACATACTAGACTACAACAAAGCATTTGTCAGCATCCCACAGAGTGCTTACAAATGTATAAGATACACACCCAACTTCGATCAGTTACATACTAGACTACAACAAAGCATTTGTCAGCATCCCACAGAGTGCTTACAAATGTATAAGATACACACCCAACTTCGATCAGTTACATACTAGACTACAACAAAGCATTTGTCAGCATCCCACAGAGTGCTTACAAATGTATAAGATACACACCCAACTCCGATGAGTTACATACTAGACTACAACAAAGCATTTGTCAGCATCCCACAGAGTGCTTACAAATGTATAAGATACACACCCAACTTCGATCAGTTACATACTAGACTACAACAAAGCATTTGTCAGCATCCCACAGAGTGCTTACAAATGTATAAGATACACACCCAACTTCGATCAGTTACATACTAGACTACAACAAAGCATTTGTCAGCATCCCACAGAGTGCTTACAAATGTATAAGATACACACCCAACTTCGATCAGTTACATACTAGACTACAACAAAGCATTTGTCAGCATCCCACAGAGTGCTTACAAATGTATAAGATACACACCCAACTTCGATCAGTTACATACTAGACTACAACAAAGCATTTGTCAGCATCCCACAGAGTGCTTACAAATGTATAAGATACACACCCAACTTCGATCAGTTACATACTAGACTACAACAAAGCATTTGTCAGCATCCCACAGAGTGCTTACAAATGTATAAGATACACACCCAACTTCGATCAGTTACATACTAGACTACAACAAAGCATTTGTCAGCATCCCACAGAGTGCTTACAAATGTATAAGATACACACCCAACTTCGATCAGTTACATACTAGACTACAACAAAGCATTTGTCAGCATCCCACAGAGTGCTTACAAATGTATAAGATACACACCCAACTTCGATCAGTTACATACTAGACTACAACAAAGCATTTGTCAGCATCCCACAGAGTGCTTACAAATGTATAAGATACACACCCAACTTCGATCAGTTACATACTAGACTACAACAAAGCATTTGTCAGCATCCCACAGAGTGCTTACAAATGTATAAGATACACACCCAACTTCGATCAGTTACATACTAGACTACAACAAAGCATTTGTCAGCATCCCACAGAGTGCTTACAAATGTATAAGATACACACCCAACTTCGATCAGTTACATACTAGACTACAACAAAGCATTTGTCAGCATCCCACAGAGTGCTTACAAATGTATAAGATACACACCCAACTTCGATCAGTTACATACTAGACTACAACAAAGCATTTGTCAGCATCCCACAGAGTGCTTACAAATGTATAAGATACACACCCAACTTCGATCAGTTACATACTAGACTACAACAAAGCATTTGTCAGCATCCCACAGAGTGCTTACAAATGTATAAGATACACACCCAACTTCGATCAGTTACATACTAGACTACAACAAAGCATTTGTCAGCATCCCACAGAGTGCTTACAAATGTATAAGATACACACCCAACTTCGATCAGTTACATACTAGACTACAACAAAGCATTTGTCAGCATCCCACAGAGTGCTTACAAATGTATAAGATACACACCCAACTTCGATCAGTTACATACTAGACTACAACAAAGCATTTGTCAGCATCCCACAGAGTGCTTACAAATGTATAAGATACACACCCAACTTCGATCAGTTACATACTAGACTACAACAAAGCATTTGTCAGCATCCCACAGAGTGCTTACAAATGTATAAGATACACACCCAACTTCGATCAGTTACATACTAGACTACAACAAAGCATTTGTCAGCATCCCACAGAGTGCTTACAAATGTATAAGATACACACCCAACTTCGATCAGTTACATACTAGACTACAACAAAGCATTTGTCAGCATCCCACAGAGTGCTTACAAATGTATAAGATACACACCCAACTTCGATCAGTTACATACTAGACTACAACAAAGCATTTGTCAGCATCCCACAGAGTGCTTACAAATGTATAAGATACACACCCAACTTCGATCAGTTACATACTAGACTACAACAAAGCATTTGTCAGCATCCCACAGAGTGCTTACAAATGTATAAGATACACACCCAACTTCGATCAATTACATACTAGACTACAACAAAGCATTTGTCAGCATCCCACAGAGTGCTTACAAATGTATAAGATACACACCCAACTTCGATCAATTACATACTAGACTACAACAAAGCATTTGTCAGCAACCCACAGAGTGCTTACAAATGTATAAGATACACACCCAACTTCGATCAATTACATACTAGACTACAACAAAGCATTTGTCAGCAACCCACAGAGTGCTTACAAATGTATAAGATACACACCCTACTTTGATCGATTACATTACAGTGACCAAGAAACAGTAAGGAACCACTTTGCAGCTAAGCCATGATAAAGGACAAATTATTATCCCAGGGATAAAAATTCCAAGGGGGATTTTCCATTGTGACTCTGTCACCACTGGTCATTTGTCTTGCCCTTAACCTATTAAGCTGTCTATTTAACGGATTAGGTCATGGCTACAATTTGGCTCCCATAAAACAATAAAATGTAAATACTTATTATCTTCTTTTTGTGCATGATTTGTGAGTGAATGGATGAAGAAGAGGCATGGAAAAAGTGTTGGTTCATTCTTTGCAGTGGTCAGATGAGTGGAGACCCAGATGTACTAGAGTACTATAAAAATGACCATGGAAAGAAACTAATCAGTGTAATTAACCTCAGCTTCTGTGAACAGGTGGACTCAGGGCTTCGCTTCAACAAAAAGGAACTGAAGAATGGTTATGTGTTTGACATCAAGACCAGTGACCAGACATTTTACCTTGTAGCTGAGATGGAAGAGGACAAGTGGGTCCATTCCATCTGCCTGATTTGTGGCTTTAACCAGTCAGAAGATAATACAGCCCTACGATCTCGGACTGAATTATCTGCCCTTGACTCTACAAATAACGGCATCCAGTACTGAAAATAGTAAAACAAATCCAGGAATACAAGTGTCCATGAAGATCCCACTTCAGTTAGAGTCCCTAAGATCTCAGACTGAATTATCTGCCCTTGACTCTACACATAAGTGCATCTGGTACTGAAAACAAACAATTCCAGTAGCATAAGTGCCTGTGAAGATCCCACTTTAGAGTGTATGTCTTATTCTAACTTTACAGACTCAAAAGAAAAGCTCTTTTTTGCTTTTTTTTTAACTTGTAGAGTACAACGCCTGAGCCAGTAGCAGGGAGTCTAGCTCCCCCTCGTAGATGTTTGGTCCAACTAGTGAACATCTGTAAAATCTTTTCTTTTTCTCCAAGTCTCTCCTCTAAATTTAAATAGTCTAAGTCAGGAAAAGTGTTCTTAAACCTTCAATAACTATATTGTAACACTTATCCTGTAGATGCCCAAAGCATGTGACTCTCTTTAAGGTGCTATTAATAACTAAAAATAAATAAATAAATAAAAAACATATACTCCTTCTTTAATACTACGCTGCAAAAGTGATAACAGGAGAAAAGAAAAACCTTACAGTCAGTTTATCTGATTGTTTTGTTCACCTGCACATGCCTCAGATTGACTCTAACCCTGCAGAACTATTTTTTTTTGAGTTTCCTCACTGGATACTGGAGGAAAAGAACAAACCTTACAGTGTATCTGATTGTTTTGTTCACTTGCACATGCCTTTGATTGGGTCTACCTGCTCAGTTCGCCCTTGCTGCGGTCAGGTTCATTCCAATCCCCTACCCTACCTCCAAATCCCACCTATACCCACTATCCCTATATTTACACTTAACCACTAACCACACCCCCTATCAAATTACCCATTCACATCAGTTTGACACATTATTTCCAGTCAACCACTAACTAAAACACAAACTGCTTTCTTAGCCTCACTACAATCCATCCCTATAAAATTCACACCCACATTAATTAATGCTTACAGCACCACCAACACACTACTAAACTCCTAATTCATACAATGACTATATTACTCCAAAGCTTTGTATTATCAACTCTGATTACCTCCTACCTTTCTACATGTTATAAACCACAGAATGTAGTAACTATGTATTCCTCCACTAACCCAATCAACACCCCCACCCCGTAGTTCTTCAAACAGTATTTCCATATCCCCTCACCTTTATAACAGCTTTAATACCAAACTCTTCTCCATTAAATATAGTTAACCACAAGTAACTACACGATTAGTGTGCAATTATGTCACACTAGTTACCAAACCTCACACAGCTATTTCCATTCAATTGTACCCTAATCAAACTAAATGGTGACATACATCCTAATCCAGGACTTAAAGCCCTAATACAAACCCCTCTATCGCTAAAGAACACAAACACCCCAAACTTCACAAATCTCCCACAGAATAGCTCAGATCTCCAAATACTAAACATGAATCTAAGAAGCATTCAAAATTCATGAATTCCAGACAGCTATTACTCAGTACTCCCCTGAACTTGCTATCCTAACTGAAAATGAAAAGAGGCAAATCCCAGGATGCAAAAAACTTCCTTACCAGCCTCAGTAAGAAGCTGAGATCACTCATAAAATCTTCCAAAGCTAGTTAAGAAAATAAAATTGCCAAAGATTCCAAAGACAACCACAATGCATTCTATAGCTATGTCAAGAATCTAAATGGCAATGCTCAGATCTGCTCTGAGCTATAACAGAATGGTATTAAATATACTGATCCCAAGGATATTGCCAATATCCTGACAGATAGATTCAGTGCAAACTTCACCCCCCTCTCACCCCCTAAAGGGCCCATCTCAATACCAAAAGATTGCCAAATTCCAGTAATAACAGCCACACAGGTAAAAAATGCACTCTCCAAAGCTAAAAATACAGCATCCGTAGGACCAAACAACATCCCAGGCTGTGTACTACATGAACTACAAAATGAACTGGCACCTCACCTAAGTGTCATGTTTAATCATAGCCTCACCTCAGGCTTTGTGCCCACTGAGTGGCGCACAGCTACAGTCATCCCACCCCACAAGGGGGGATCCACCTTGGATCCTGGGAACTACTGCCCCATCAGTCTGACGAGCCTGATCTGCAAGGCCATGGAATGTATTATCATAGTACTTATAAACAAAGACATTGGCAATCTTCAAACACTGGACCCCACGCAGTTTGGGTTTGTGAAGGGCCGATCTTGTCTTCTGAACCTGATTGACTGCTTTGACTCAGTCTCTAGAGCCATGGGCAAGGGTAAGGTGGTCCACACAGCCTATCTGGACCTTGCCAAGGCCTTCGACACCATCCCCCACTCTGGAATCATAGATAAACTTACTAAGCTGGGCATTAATCCCCAAGTCACTTGATGAGTTGCCAACTGGCTTACTGACAGATCCCACACTGTAAAAGTAGCCAACTCCAAATCCAGCTCCAGACAAGTGACAAGTGGAGTACCTCAGGATTCAGTCGTGGGACCGCTCTTGTTTGGCATCTACTTCTCTGAAATACAGGCCAACACTAAGGGATTCTGGCTAACAAAGTTCGCAGATGACTGCAAACTGGGAGCCATTATTGAATCCCCAAATGACCTGGATATTCTACAAAAGGGCCTTACAGAAACAGATGCTTGGTGCCAGAGCCACGGGCTCAAGCTCGATGCCAAGAAATGTATAGTTATCCCCATTGGGAAAAAACATGTACCTGTGAATTACCACATATGTGGCAGTATACTAAACACCGAAAGTGTGATAAGAGACTTAGGGACACAGGTGGACAGTGGTCTCACCTTCGATAACCACATTGCCACAACAGTCAGGAAATCTTTCTGTGTGGCACACCTCATCAATAAGGGCTTTTCATCCAGAAAAAAGGAGTTCATTGTCCCACTGTACTCATCCCTCATTAGACCCATTATAGAATACAATACCCTGTTTGGTATGTACCTCTCAAGACATCTGCAACAACTGGAAAGGCCACAGAAATACCTCACTAAAAGAATCACAGGCCTAAAGCAGATGCCCTATGCTAACTGTCTAAAAAAACTCCACCTATACTCTGTCACATATCTACTCAGAGGTGATCTTTGCTTAACATACAAGGCCATGTCAAACCCAGAGCTGTTGGACATGCTACACTTAAAGAAATCCCAATCCCTCAAAGACACATGCTCCAGGGATCTAAACCTTGTCATCACAATGAACAAAACATGCTGGAGGGATAGCTTCATGACCCAGAGAATCCCCAGACTCTGGAATACACTGCCCATACATGTCAAGCAGAGCACCTCTTTGGCCCTCTTCAAAAGGAACCTTGATGATTGGATGGGAGATAGAAAATTCACCCCAGGGATCATGTCAGTCACCCTGCTAGACAGGGTTCCAGGGTAATAAATACTGTGGGAAGAAATAGCCAGGGAATTGTTATGGCTAGGCTTGTATAGGCCCTAGGGCCGATAGCCTAGTACCAACCTATGAAACATGGATAAAACCCCACACACTGGATAGTGAAATTCTAACCCAAGGTTAGAATATCCACAGATGTAACAGGACTCATAAGCAAGGTGGAGGCATAGCAATAATATATAAAAACACTATCAAACTGGAAAAACTAGAAATCCCCCCCCCCCCCAATCTCTGCAACTTGGAAATTCTAATCATCCACCTACAACTAAATTCTATCAAACACATCATTATTATAGCTATTTACATACCCATGGGAATATTCAGGAACTATTCTGAGGCTAACCTCCTGCTATTAAGTGAGTACCTGGCAAAATTGCAAGCGTCTATAAACCCTGAGAACACTTCTGCCTATGCAGAACTGTTCACAGAAACCCTGTACAAGCATGTTAATAGCTGCATAGAGGCAGCTGTACTCAACAGGAAGAAGTACACAACTAACTCAAGAAACAAGCCACCCTGGTGGAATCACAAAATCAATCAGATGTATAAAACAGGCTTTGTGGGCCATCTACAGTCTGGAAACTACAGTCCCATAAGTCTCACTAGTCTTATATGTAAAGCCATGGAAAAAATTATCATGGAGATGATCAGTAGAGATATAGTAAACCTACAGACACTGGACCCAACCCAGTTTGGTTTTGTCAAGGGTAGATCATGCCTACTCAGCTTGCTGGAGTTCTTTGAGAAGGTCGCCAAAGCAATAGACGAGGGCAGAATCATTCATATTGCCTACCTGGACATGGCCAAGGCATTTGACACAATGCCCCACTCGGGCATTGCTGACAAACTCAAGAGGTTAGGCACAGACAGGACCCAGGAAGTTAGAATTGGGGAGTCCACCTCTACAAAGAGGCTAGTCACAAGTGGAGTCCCTCAGGGATCAGTCCTTGGACCGCTCCTTTTTGGCGTTTACTTCTCAGAAGTCAAGGCCAATGTCAGTGGTCTCTAGCTGACTAAATTTGCAGATGATTGCAAATTAGGAGCTGTCATTGAATCTCAGACTGACACAAATGTTCCCCAGAAGGGGCTGACACAGACAAATAACTGGTGTCAGAGTCATGGACTAAAACTAAATGCCAAGAAATGCATAATAGTATCCTTTGGGAAGTCATCCATCCCTGGTAAATATTATATTGACAACACACCACTTAGAGTTGACCCGGTAGTTAGGGACTTAGGGGCACACATAAATAGTAATCTAGCCTTTGATCATCATACGTCTATAGTGGTGAGGAAATCATTCTATGTTGCACAACTTATAAACAAAGGTATGACATCTAAGTCCAGGGAAGTCGTTGTTCCACTGTATTCAGCATTCATCAGACCTACCATTGAGTACAGTTCCCCTTTGGTATGTACCTAACCAGGCATATCCAACAACTGGAATGTCCACAGAGGTTCCTCACTAAAAGAATACAGTGCATAATTAGTATGTCCTATGCAGACCACCTCAAGGCCCTATACCTGTATTTTGTCTCCTACAGACTTTTAAGGGGAGATCTATGCCTGGCATATAGGGCATTGTCAGACCCCACTGTGATGGACCTCCTGCATATCCACAAAACAAATAGTACCAGAATTACCCATTCTAAAGACTTAATCCTTGCCTGTGATATAAGTAGGACCTGCTACAGAGATAGGTATGCATCCCTGAAACTACCCCATCTACGAAACAAGCTCCCCATCCATTTAAAGCAGAGTTCCTCCCTAATCCAGTTCAAGTGCAACTTGGACAACTGGATGGGAAAAATGAAATACACCCCTGGTTTTGCATCTATGTCTCTGATGCAAACAGGTAACATAAACCAAACACATAAACACACAAAAACATACTCGGAGGCTCTAAATAAAAATCTGCCTAAGCAGCAGAGACCTCCAAAGCAGACACCCAAGCAACCGCTACCCCAAAACAAAACACGTGCAACACATAGCTCACAAAGCCAGTGTGCCGAACAGTCACAGCCCTTAAGGCTAAACAACACACCTGATACACTTGTAATTGGTGACTCTATCGTCAGGCACACTGACATCCCGCTCACCAGGCTGAACAAGGAGAAGGTCACGGTGAGCTGCCTGTCGGGCGCTAGGATCCGCCTCATAACACAAGCACTCAGGTCACTCCAAGGCAAGTACAAATATGACTCAGTCATTGTCCATGCTGGTGTGAATGACCTGAGATGTACCTCCCTGGACTACATGAAAAGAGACATAGAGGAGCTCTCTGAGCATGTAGACCAGGCCAGTATGACCCTGACCTTGAGTAGCATCTTACCCTCACCAAGAATGATGTCACAATATGAAGACAAGATGATCAATTTCAACAATTGGCTTAAGTATTGGTGTCATTCAAAGGGGATCCAATGCCTGTCAGCCTGGGATGACATGCTCGACAAGCCACGATGCTTCGCTAGGGACGGCTTGCACCTGTCACCCCTGTGCTTTCAGATATTGGCAAAGGCTCTTGCTACCCCCATAGTGCCTTTTTTATGCAAGGCTCAAAAGACAAACCCACCTCCATAGGTATCACAAGGGATAAGAAACTAAGAGTAATGCTTCTCAACGCCAGAAGTCTAAATCTCAAGATGCACGCACTCAAAACTCTCCCTAGCATGGAGAACATCGATATCTGTGCAGTAACAGAAACCTGGTTCAAGGCTCGCGAGAGCACCCCAGCACTACCAGGTTATACCTCATACCATGCTTTTCAGTCCCAAAACTTGGACCGAACCACAAAAGGAGGGGGAGTATCAATATTCGTCAAAGATACCCACACCTCCAGGTTGGTGGCACAGAACGAAGCATCAGAGACTATCCATGTGCAACTAACAGTGGGTAAAACTGCCTTCCAGTTTATAGCCTGCTACAGACCAGCCTCCCAAACCCAGGAACCCCACTCGGCCTTCCTGAGAACACTGGAAAATATGAAGGTCTCTCCAAACACCATTATATTGGGCAACTTCAACTACCCAAACATAGACTGGGAGCATTACTCTAGCTCCAACACCCTAGCCCAAAGGTTCCTAGAATTTATAAACTCAAATGCTATGGAACAACTTGTTACCACTCCCACAAGAGGGGAAAACATACTGGACCTGATCATCACCAACATTGATAAGATCATTGGTAAGATCAGACCATAAACTAATCTCACTGGATATTCACATCCCGACTCCACCCCCTGCCCTGAAAACCACAGTGAAAAACTTCTCTAAAGCAAATTTCACACTCCTCAAAATGGAGGTGGAATCCTTCAAAGCCCCCAGGCCTGTAGAAAATGTGGCCCAGACCGCAGAATCCTTTATAAACTCATTCTATGAACACCTTCAGGAATGCATGGATTATGCAATCCCAAATAAAACCAAGACCCAATCCTCCAAAGGCAGACGTCCAGTCTGGTAGACCCCAGCCATAAAAAAATTATACAATAGAAGGAGGAAGCTACTACATGATAGAGCAAAATCCCAAAAAGGGAAGGCATCTCTGATCAGTATTAGCAAAAAACTACGGGCACTCATAAAATCGTCTAAGGCCAGCTTTGAGAGAAAAACTGCACAGAACACTAAGGATAATCACAAGGCTTTCTTTAGTTATGTTAGGAACCTGGGTGGGAATTCCCAGATATGCTCAGAATTAGTCCAAAATGACAAAAAATACACCGAATCCACAGACATTGCCAACATCCTAGGTGACAGGTTCAGCTCAAACCCCCCCCCCTCCCCACCAAAAGTGCAAATATCTATCCCAGCAGAGTGCTGCCCCCTGACATCTCAGATGCTCAGGTAAGAGCTGCCCTCTCCAAAGCAAAAAACATAGCATCAATGGGACCAGATGGTGTCCCGGCTGCCCCTACATGAACTCCAAGAAGAGCTAAACCCAAACATAAAACTACTGTTCAATCTCAGCCTTACTACAGGATATGTACCCAAAGAGTGGCGTACAGCAACAGTAGTCCCTCTCCACAAAGGTGGTGCCTCAATGGATCCTGGAAACTATCGCCCCATAAGCCTGACTAGCTTGGTCTGCAAAGCAATGGAAAGGATCATCATGGACCTCATAAATAAAGATATTGGGGACCTACAGACACTGGATCTTACCCAGTTCGGCTTTGTTAAGGGCAGATCCTGCCTCTTAAACCTGGTTGATTTCTTTGAAACAGTCACCAAGACCCTTGACGAGGGGAAGGTGGTCCACACAGCCTACCTGGACCTCGCAAAAGCCTTCAATACAATACCCCACTCGGGCATTATAGATAAGCTCACCAGCTTAAATATAAACCCCTATGTCTCTAGATGGGTTGCAAACTGGCTCAAGGACAGAACCCACATGGTTAGAATTGCTGGAATCATGTCAGACTCCAAACCAGTTACAAGTGGCGTCCCTCAAGGCTCAGTCCTGGGACCTCTCTTGTTCGGTATATATATTTCTCGGAGGTACAGGCCAACACGGAAGGACTGTGGCTCACCAAGTTCGCAGATGACTGCAAACTGGACACCATAATAGACTCTCCAGCCGACACAAGCATCCTCCAAAAGGGCCTCATAGAAACAGACAAGTGGTGCCAGAGCCATGTCTTCAAGCTAAATGCCAAAAAGTGTATAGTCATCCCCTTTGGCAAAAACAAAGTGCCCACAAATTACCACATAGGTGGTAATACATTAAGTACAGAAGAAGTAATTAAGGACCTGGGGACCCAAGTTGATAGCAATCTCTCATTTGACAACCACGGGGCCAAAGTGATTAGAAAAACATTTTATATAGCCCACCTAATCATGAAGGGATTCACATCTAGATCAGGGGAGGTCATTGTGCCTCTTTACTCATCCCTCATCAGGCCCATAATTGAGTACAATGCCCCTTTTGGGATGTACCTTACCAGACACTTGCAGCAACTGGAAAGACCCTAAACGTACCTCACCAAGAGGATCAAAGGGCTCAAACAGATGCCATATGCTGCCCAGTTAAAGAAACTCCAGCTCTACTCAGTGGTGTACCGCCTGCTCAGAGGTGATCTGTGCCTGACGTATAAAGCCATGTCCAACTCGGAATTAATGGACATGCTGCACCTCAGAAAATCCAAATTTCATCAAGCTATGTGCTCGAGAGACTTGAACCTCAGCACTGAAATAAATAGGACATGCTGGAGGGACAGATTCATAACCCAGAGGCTCCCTTCACTCTGGAATAAATTCCCAGTCCAGGTTAGGCAGAGTCCCTCATTGACTCTCTTCAAGAGGAATCTTGATGAGTGGATGGGAGATTGTAGGTTTACCCCGGGTATCACTTTTGTGTCACTGTTAGACAGAGGCACAGTATACTAACCTCGAAAAAGGGCATATCAAAATTAATTTAAAATGGGTGGCAAAAGCCAAACACACTCTGGCTAGGCTTATAAATGCCCTAGGGCAGATAGCCTAGTATGAACCTATGAACCTATGAACCTATGTAAATGGTTCATCTCCCAGGCATATGCTTACACTTATCAAGGGTATCAGAACTTGTCAGAAATTTGGGATGCATGGTTAGCTTAAAAAGACCCTTGTGGTCATTAGCCTTTTAAACACCTATGAACTTATCAACCTATAATAACCCAGCCATTATTGAAGACCTCTTTTGTTGGTGTGCCTCAACCTTTAGCCAATAAACAATAATCATGGGGGATTTCAACACAAACTGGCACACCTATGCCTCAGAACATCCCTCCTACTTTATTAGCCTCCATGGCTTCAGTCAAGTAATGCAATCCACTACCAGAATTGACAAACATATTAAAAGTGAATCTATTCTAGACTGGTCACTGACAAATAAACCAACCCTATGTCACCAATCTGGCTGTCTCACTGACAGTCTAAGTGATCACCTACCAACTTACGTTCTCAGGCACTGCATTTGTCCTGCTAAAAACGTCATTTACAAACTCATCCAAAACAAAAGACACTTCTCTCCTGAAGTCTTCAAAAGCCTTCTGCAGCAATGTGAATGGTCCCCTATAAATAAATCCAGTTCACTCTGCAGTGGAATATTTCAATGACAAATTCCTCAACATCCTAAACAACTTAGCTCCCCTTAGAAAAATCTATTCTAGTACCAAGCACTTACCATGGCTCACCAATGACACCAAACAGCTTCTCCAACAGAGAGACACTATAACCAAGCACTTACCATGGCTCACAAATGACACCAAGCAGCGTCTCAAACAGAGAGACAGAGCCTGGTCCCATTATCATGGAACCAAAAATCAAGCCTCCCTCCTCAACTACCAGAATTTAAGAAACCTAGCCAAAAAACAAATAAGACATGACAAAAACACATACCATACTACAATGCAACATAAACACCAAAACAACCCCCAAAAATTGTGGGTTACCATTAAACAACTGCTTAAGCCAGGACAGACCACAACTCCGGCTCCAACCACAACAAATTATTTGGATAGCGTTTCCTCACAATCTAATTCTCACTTTGTCAGCTCTTTACTATCCCATGTTAAAAGCGACAACAAAACTCCTCTAAATATTCCTAATGGATCAGAATATACTCAACTCATTTTCAATCAAGCCAGTTCAAATTAGCACCATCAAAAAAATCCTTCCAAACTAAAACCCTCATCCATCAGAGCTAGCCAACTACCTAATGAATTTCTCAAATTGTTAGCAGATGCTATCGCATACCCTATGTCTCCTCTAATAATCTGGTACATTGCAGAGGTGTACATCCTCATATTCTGGAAAGTATCATATATCATCCCTCTACACAAAGGTGGCACATCAACTGAGCTTTCAAATTGGCCCTCCAATTGCTATTCTCCCACCCATAGCTAAGATCCTATAAAAATGCATATGCACACAACTACTCAACTATCTGCTAACATATAACCTGTCTCCATCCCAACATTGTTTCTGATCTAAACATAGTACAACAACTACCCTTGTTAGCTTTACAAACTCCATCAACTAGCTTAAAAATAACAAAAAGCACATTGCTTCTATGTTTTTTGATATGTCTAAAGTCTTCAATACTGTATCTCACCAGAAGCTACTAAATAAGTTAGCGTCCGTAAACCTAACCCAACCAGCCCCCCTCTGGTTTCTTAGCCACTTAGCTGACCTCCAACAGGCAGTTAAGTGGCAAAAGGAACCTGTCTCAGTAGGGGTACCCCAAGGCTCAATTCTTGGTCCACTGCTCTTCAAATTCAACAACAGGCTCAGCACAGCCACCCAGCATGCAACCATTACTCAATCAGCAGATGACTCCCACTCATATGTTCAGCTCCATCCTTAGCAGAACTTGTACAAATAATCTCTCCTAGACATCAAAAAATATCTATCAGAATCCCAACTAGTGCTCAGTCCTAATAAAATAAAGCTCATGCTATTCACTGATAGCAAAATACCAGATCCTTACCCCTCCTTTTCAATCTACTCAATCTACTCAATCGATAAAACAAAAATTGAACCAGTCCAGCACACCAAACTTCTTTGAGTCACAATTGATAACAGTCTAAAATTTGACAAATACCTTGCTCTAACCATCACAAAGGTCCACATTAAACTGGGCTCTCTGTGCAGAGTCAAACCGTATCTTACAAATAAAACTAGGCATTCCATAGCCAGGGGTCATCTCCTCTCTACCCTTCTATATTGCCTCACCATTATTCGCTAATCTTAGAAAATATGATCTAAACAAACTGGAGGCTTGTTACAGCAAAATAGCTAGATTTGCTACTAACCTCCCTTACAGATCACACCACTGCACAACACTTCATCAACTACAATGGTCTGAACTACTAAATCTCCTAATGCTCAACCAGCTTACTTTCGTTCATTCCATCTTACACCATGCAGACAACTGCCCAGCACTCAATAACATCTGGAGCCCTACTCAAACTCCATAGCCTTAAGATCTTCTAACAAACTATTACTCAAAGTAACTAAATCTAATCATTTTCACAGAGGAGCATTATTCTCCCACCA
Source organism: Protopterus annectens (assembly GCF_019279795.1). NCBI lineage: Eukaryota > Metazoa > Chordata > Ceratodontiformes > Protopteridae > Protopterus > Protopterus annectens. The sequence continues at coordinate 485,553,853 of NC_056748.1, forward strand.
AATATCAAAATCCTGGAACCTCACATCCCAGACAATACTAAATACTAATAATACGTCCAAATTCAAACTATTACTAAAGGAACACAACCAGCAACTGGCTCTGCTCCTGCATGAATCCAGGCTGATCTTATTCCCTTCCTTGTCTTACAACCAATCGCTTCTTTTATTGAATTCTAACAACCAAAGTATCTCTTCTCTTACCTAACAACCAGTCCATCCTTCCTCTTACCTAATTTGTAATCCCTCTCTGCCTAGCACATGCCTTCTACACCTCAGACTTCTTTCTATCTCAAGCTTCCTACACTTCCACTTATTCTCTCCTTCATGCACTCCACCTCAATATCTCCTTAGGATACACAACTGTAAATAAGTAAAGGTCTTTTTTTCTGTAATCAGAGCTTTTTAGATTTTGAAGTATGTTATGTAATTTTTGTATCTGTATTTATGTTCTGTAATGTTTTTTTATTGTGTGGTATGTAATGTTTTTTCAAAGTATTTTAGTTTCTTTGTAATGCAGCTTTTTTCCCTAGGCCTCCACTGAAAAAGGGCCATCTGGCCCAGTCAGACATTCACTGTAAACAAATGTAAAATAAAAATAAATAAATAAAATAAAAATATTTAAGACTGTATAGTTCATCAGATGAGGAACTGAAAGCACAACTGCAAGTGGTCAAAACTTACTCAAATGATACAAGAATGTAATTTGGTGTTGATAAATGTGCAAAAGCAGCCTTTAAAGCAGGAAAGCTGCAGCACAGAGAAACTATCAGTCCAAGACAGGAATGTGATATAAAACAATTTGAGCAGGAAAGAGTGTATAAATATTTGGGAACTAATTAAGGATCAACAATAAAATATGAACAAATGCGAATAAAACATAGTAATGAATATTTTAGAAGATTGCAATTAATTTCTGACATTTAGGAACAAAGCTCAATCTATAAACCAATTTGTTCTTGCTCTAACTTACAGCTTTTGGGAGGGGTCCCTATCATACAATCGAAACACCATTTCCGCGAATATGAAATGATGGACATGTATTGCGTGAACTACATAAACGCTGAATGTCTATAACAGCGAAATCTGAAATGTCAAAGTGTTTTGGTTGGCCCATCTGTGGTATAGCTCTGTAAGGTAAGTGTGCAATAGGTATGGACCTTAGGGTAGAGTGCGGGTTAAGGTAAGTGTATAGATAGGTAATGTATGTAAGATTTATTGTAGTGTTAGAAGTAGGGTTTTGTTAAATGTATTTATGTGTATTATTTATTTTGTTAGGATATATCTCCGTAGGGGAAGATTGTGGTAGTTACGGCCCTTAGGGTTAGGGAGGGGTTAAGGATAGTGCATAGATAGTTGTGTATGTGGGGTTTAGTGTATTGTTAGAAGTTGGGTTTTGGTGCTTTATTTTGGGGTTAGGAGTAGGGCTTGGTTAGTGTTTGTATGTGGTTTATTTATTTTGTTTGGGTAGGTAGTATGTAGTGGGTGGTGTGGTTGGCCGACTATGACCGTTCGATGCTTAAATTTTGCAGTTTAGTGCGTTCGGTGTATTCGCGGTTCGATTAATATGTGTTGATTTTTTGGTATTTGCTGTATTGGATTTTCACAGAACTGATATAGACCCGTTTTTGGGTGACTGACTGGCCCTAAAACGTAATGAATGAGTTGGACAGGAAAACAAGAAAAATGCTTCATGCTTATCAAATGATTTATAAAAATCAAGTCTATATCAAGATTATATATTCCCTATTCTGAAGGAAGTATGGGCCTCCTCGAAATTGGTTACATGTATAGATTTACAATCATAGGACTGTATACATATCTGCTGACCTCACAAGATTCAAACATAGTGAAAGTCTTAAAACATGAGGAGGACAAGTCTAAGAGGATTTCCCTACTTGGTTTAGCAGAAGGATATTGCTGTCAAGTAGGAATGGAAATCCAACCAGAAGTAGATAAAAATCAGGTAGCAACTGGATGTGCTAAAAACAAAAGAAAGAATACAAGGCAAAGTATCAGATGAGAAACCAAGAAATATGGAAAATGAATAAATACAGCTGAAAGTACAGAAAACTTCTGGAACAACCTCATGTCAATCAGGATCTAATGCAGGAATGGATAAGGAGTGGTGAATTTTAACTAAAAGACGAAAGGTTAATATTTTTGGCCCAGGATAGTGGAATATGTACACATTGGTTTACAAAGTTCATTGAACATGTTGGAGAAACAGACAAATGCAAGTTTTGTAAAACAGAATTAGAAACAGTTGCACATCTTGTTGCTGGGTGTGCTACACTAATGGCCTATATACTGAAAGGCATAATAATGTGGCAAGACTGTTTCACTGGGGATTGTGCAAACATTATAATATTAAAGTAGCTGAGAAGCATCGAAAACATGAGCCACAAAGCAGTATAGAAAATGATGAAGTTTATATCGCATGGGATCACTCATTACCAACAGTTCAAAAATAGATGCTAGAAATCCAGATATAGTAGTCCATGAAAAGAAGATAAAAGTAGCATTGATCATTGAAATTGCTACACCCAGTGATTACAGTCTCTTACATACAGAGGGACACAACGTCATAAAATAACAGGATTTGCAGGCAGAAATGAGGGCAATGTGGAAGAAGGATACCTAGATAGTTCCAATAGCAGTAGGAGCAACGGGTCTTATAAAAAGGAATTTACAGTCATATTTACATATGTTACCAGTATATGTAACTCCATATGAATTGCAGGAGGAGTCACTTCTGGGCAGATTGCAAGTGTTGTGAAGAGCACATCTGGCTAACATCAAAGAGTGAAACAATACTAATTTCATGAAATGGGAAATAGGGAATACACCCCGGGGATCACTTCTGTGGTTCTGCTCGACAGGGGCACAGGAAATTAACTTTCTTAGGTGGTGTAAGCCAGGGAACCTTGTTGGCTTGGCTTACTTAGGCCCTTGGGCCGATAGCCTAGTACCTACCTATGAACCTATGAAGTTTAATCATACTTTGACTTAGGAATGGGGTCCATTCCCATCATGGTATTAGAAACCCAGAAGACTTGGAGAAATTAAACCAATACTAGATAGTTGTGCTTTAGCAAATCATTAATTGCATATTCATTTAAGGAATCGATATTCCACTGCAGATGAATAAAAAATTTAAGCTACTGCAGGGTCAGTCACAAACCAATACAGGATCTATATATCTGATGTCTATCTATCTATCCATCTATCTATCTATCTATCTATCTATCTATCTATCTATCTATGCATCTATCTATCTATGCATCTATCTATCTATCTATCTATCTATCTATCTATCTATCTATCTATCTATCTATCTATCTATCTATCCCCCCACCGTACTAGCCAGGTGATACTCTCAGGACTGGTCTCCATCAGTCTACTGCCATACAAAACACCATATTTCCTACAGAAAAGTAAAAGTAGATGTCAACAATTTTTTTTCTTTTCCTCCTCCTTTGGCACAGAGGAAAACGCATGTAATGGCACAACTGGATGTTTCAGCACAAAGGACTCCAGAAATGTTCCTCAGTGCCTTTAATTCATAGTAATTAGTCATTTCATGTCTATCAGCAAGGTTTGGTCTTAGAAGAAGAAGAAAAGGACAACAGTCAGGCACTACCCTCAGTCAGTCATGTGATATCTGAAATTACTTAATTCCCTTAGAGCTGGAAGATCTGCACATGAGACTGGTAATCAGAACCTTGTCCAGTGACTGTTCTCACTTTACCACCACAGTCTAGTACCTGCACTTCTGCCATCACTGCACCCATATATGGGTCTCCAAAACCCATCCACCTTCACTTGCGAACAATAACTCAAGGTGCTTAATACTGCACCCTCCAACCTACGGAAGGATGTGCATTTTTTTCTGGGAGAGAAGAGTGGCCTTTGATTTGGAAGTGTTTGTTTTCAGTCCAACACATTCATATATAGCAATGAACCATGTACACGCTGGTGATCACAGTCATTTAAAGCCAAGATGACATCATCTTCTGCAGCCAAAAAAAAACCCTTGTATACCAAACTGGATATTGTCTACAGCCCTATTGCACCCCTCCATGAAAACCACAAACATAAGAGTAGACATGACACAACTTATATGCAGTCCTACATACCTTAAAAATGCTTAGCAGGCATAACTCTTCATTCTCAAATACAGAAATGGAATGGAATCCAGCAATGGTTCTGCTGCCTTATGCAATGCATTCTGGTATGTATAAGGTTTTATGTCTACGAGATGTCCAAAAAGCTCATTTAGATTTTAATGACAAATTCCTAATTCCCTGTCCAGTATCTTTGCAAGGATAAAGATATGATCCATTGTTCTACAGCCTGGACAAAATTCACATTACTTATCCTGAATCAGAGACACGGCTAGTTCATGAAGACTTTTTCCCAGCATCCTGAGATAGATTTTTCAGGGACACTAATATGTGTGGTCCCTCCATACTTAGAGCATACTCTTTTGTCTCCCTTTTTTGAACTAAGGATGACTATATCCAAAACTACCCAGCCCACCTTCTAAGCAATATTGAAAAAGATGCAGATGCCCTGCATTAATCTTACTTCCAGCAGCCTACTTTGAATTTAAATACTTCTCTTTGTGCTTACGGTGTCTCCCCCTTCTCAATTTGCACATGTCTTCACAAAGAAACAGTATTTTATGACTATAGCAGGGTACTGCACTGAAGTCCAGGGTGTTACAATCTAAATAGTGAATATTTTACTAAAGTCAGTTGACAGTACAGGCTGTCTCCCAAATCTGTAACAACGATACCCAAAAAAAACTGCAACAACCAGATCCAAACCAAATTCTGGAACGAACAGATGAAAACGCACAAATAGTAAAATTAGAATATTTATTCTTTCTGTAATAACAGATTCTAGCACCTCGGTGTTACCACCTTCATGGAATATCAATTAATTTCTAAATCACACTTATATATCCATAAAAATCTTTAACACCAGTCAATTAAGCAATTAAATAATTAAATATGCTTAATATTTAAAGTAAACACTTCCAATTTAACTCATTATTTAGTCCCTTAGGGACCATTGTATTATACTTTAAAATATAAATACATTCTTTAAATAATATTTTTTGTTTCAATACATCCTCATTCTCCCACATACAATCAACCTGTTCTAAAATAGTGCCTTTCAAAAAATTAACATTTCCTCTATGATGGGTTTTAAAATGTAAGGAAATTGTTTTATCTTCTTTCTGATGTCTAACATCTCTCAAGTGTTCCATAAACCTAATATGAAACATACGTTTCATTTCGCCTATATAAAATAACTTGCAAGGGCAAAACAATACATATATGACACCTTTACTTTTGCACATATATGTACCTCTAACATCAAATTTAGTATTGTTAATATATTCAACCTTCTCCACTGTATGTGTGCAAATTCTACACCTCCCACATTTCAATGTGCCGCTATTGTTTAATGGTCTAACAGGGTTAAATGCTGGTATACTAAAATCTCCATGAACCAACATATTTTTTAAACTTTTCCCCTTAGTAAACAAGAAAAAGGGTTGATTCGGCAAGATGGTAGACAAACATTTATCTTGTACTACATACTTCCAACAATGTTTGATTAACCTTACTATTTCATTACTTTTTATATTATATGTAGAAACAAAATATACAGGGTCGATTTTATTACCATTTTGAACACTATAAACACGTTCCCCTATATAACCGTTTCGTTCCTTACTTATTTCACTTTCATCACCTAAAACTTTTTTCACTGCCATGCCTACATCCACTGAATCATATCCCCTTTGCAAAAACATATTAGTTGTCCTTATTTCTTGTTGTCTCCCAAATCCGCATAATTCTTCACAAAGAAACAGCCTTCTGTCACTAAAGCAGGCATCTATGGTAAAGTAAATTCTTTACTTAATTTTGTTACCAGTGTAAGGTTGTTATTATTACATATTTATGTTTCATTGGTAGCATCTGTCAGTCACTAACATACTGTCTTCCATTACTTGTTGTAGAACCTTTAGGAGGTCCAGACACCTCACTGCAAGCTTAGTGTTGCAGTATTTTATTTTATTTTGTTATGTGGGTTGGGGGTGTCACTCAAAATCTGTGTTAAAGGTTATGTTAACAAACTGTTTCAGATAACTAACATGTCTCTTTGAGACCACTGTAGTTGCTGTAAACCTGTTGCCCCCTGGCTAAACAATTACACTGGTCCCTATGATTACAGTATTGTATAATTAAAACATCGCTGCACTTTCTCCTCCATTGAACTTTCTTCCATCAGTTCACTTCATACTCAAATGTGTAGGCTTACACTCTCAGTTGTTTCATGTAGTTTATTCTGCCTGATGGTTTATGAAACATTCAAAATATTGTGTTTTCATCTTTAAATGCAGATTCCTTGAAAAAGGTCTTGTCAGCTTCCTTGGCATTATTTTTTTTGCTGTCATATTAGTCTAAACATTTGCTCTTATGATGTAGACCACTTCAGTACTTATACTGGCAGTCTGTTTATTTGCAGCCTTTTGTTGTTGCCACTGTTAGTGTTCCTGCCTTTCAATTTTCTTAGTCAAAAGGAAAACGTACATTGTTGCAGTACTTTAAGGAAGATTATGTCCTAAGCACAATATTTCCTTCCACTAGACTATATTTCTTCCCTAGAAAATTGCACCATACTTCTACATGTTGAAAAAGCACGACATCAGTTTCTTCTCCTCTGTGGCAATTCTGTCTTAGTTTCCTTACTGAAGTCCACATGTTAGGGCTGAATTAAGTCTCATAGTATTTTCTTTAGGGATTTGTCTCTTTTGCTCTTTTATCATTTTGCCTGTCACATCTAAAGTTTATTGCTAAAGAAAAACACACATAGCAAAATATCTGTAGTTCTTCATCTTTATCTACAGTCACTGAGTTCAGTATCTGAGGGTTCACAGGTGTACTCTTATTTATAGCTGCATTCTTTCCCACCCCTGGGGTCATAAACCACTGAGCCTTTTCGTAGTTCTGTATGTTATACCTCCAAACTAATGCATACTTTAAACATATAAGAATACATGCAAAATAAACCAATGGTTAGTCATAGCAGACTCACATTATCTAGTGTGCTAGCCAGTTTTAAGAAGAAACACACAAAAACCCATCCTCTATCCATCCTCAAATCCTGTTTTCCCATTTTACACATGGGGTTGGGGTGTCACTTTAACAGTGACAATCATCTCGAGCCCAGGTTTACATTGCCGGGTGGCTAGCCCTGCCATGGCAGTTAAAACAGCACTGCAAGAAGCAGACAAAAACATCTTTATGGAAAGCTCTGTATGAAATAAGACAGTTCACTTCATGCTAAATGACTGTTACTGTGCAAAGATACTTTTGTGAGTACCAAGTACATCTTTCAAAGTATCTATCTTACTGAGCATATTTGCAGAGATACTTTATTCTATGTATACACAGAATTTATAAATGCATTATCTAATTTACTGCCAAACTGCTGCAAAAAGAAAATGTAAGTTAAGGCTTGAAATCAAATTTTGCTGGCAGGATCAGGCATGCTGTTCTTTTTGATGCTTATTTATGACTAATTAGCTGAGTTTTTCTAAGGTAGGTATTACTATAATCTGGATTTCTGACGGAAGTAAGGTGTTCTAAGGTAGGTATTACAATACTCTGGCTTTCTGGTGGAAATAAGGTGAAGAAGGTGCATCAAGACAGAAGGTGAAACTCAAATTCCGTTCTTTAAGAAGATTATATTATCTCATCTATCTGCTCTTACCATGACAGAATGACCCCAGCTCAAACCTAAAAAGGGTCTGCTGATCAGTTTACTTACATGGTTAAAATGGAAATAAATAAATATGCAATGCATGTAGGAAAACAAATCTGTAAAAGTCACAGTAACTCAATCACTGACACATTTTGCTTCACGTTTAAGCTGCTAATACCACTGTGGTAACTGTTTATCTGGTAGTAGGTGCCAGCAGTGTTATTTTGCTTTATGTATTACTGTTGCACTTTGTGCTGGAGTTATGAGTGAGGGAGTAATATCGACAAAACTCGGTGGTTAGTGGCTGATACAATTTTGGGCCCAATGAGCCAACACAAATATACACATGATGTGTCTTTGTGTATGTGTGTGTGAGAAGTGAGGGCAGGAAATACTACAACTATGATTATTTTGTTTAAAATTCTAATAATTTATTTAGAACAATTACAAATTAGTTACTAAAAATTATTACACTAGTCTTCCTATTTAATGGGGACTTTTTGTTTTAAATGATTAAACTTTTAATTAAATTTACCATTATTGCTTTTAATTTGTGTGGGTGTTTATTTTTGTTAATATATTAATAAATATTGCCAATGGTCTAAGCTAGCACAATAATTGCAACATTTTAGAAACATTGATTTAAATGTACTTAATTTAAATATTTAGTTAAAATATATTTTTAGCTAAATAAAATAGATTCACTTAATAAATACACATTAGTTATAGCAAAATACCAGCTATTCAAGAAATGAAACACTCAAAACACAAAACTCTTGGAGGCACCACTCGGGACCTGAAGAATAATGAGGGAAAACACAACAACTAGTTTAGCACTTTCATTCCACTTTAATCACCAGGAACTTCATCATAAAATCATACACCAAAAATTAACTTGTTTTAATTTTATTTTTGTATGTGAATTATTTGATGATGCCATTATTTACTTCTTGAATGTGATGATTTTGGAAGAAGGGGATATTTAAACAAGTTAATTTCTGGTGTATGATTTCTTCATGTCCCAAGCAGTGCCTCCAAGAATTTTATGTTAGTTATAGTCATAAGTTTTTTTGTGATGTAGCAGAGTAATTTGGAATCTATCTGAATATTGCAGAAAATTGCAAGCATTATGGACTATAATTAAAACTGGATAATAACATTGGCACTTGTTATTGTCAATATAAAAAGCTGTTTATCACTATTGATAGGTGTGTTAAGTGACTGGATGAATGAAAATGATTCTAACAATTTTTTGCAGTCTGATGAAATTCCTGGTTCAGTGTATGTAGTGGATAAAAAAGGTATTAATTTTGATGAGAACCCTGGAAATCAATCTGTTGTTCCACTGTCAATGTCATTAGGTAATGGTTATCATTTTACGGAGTAAATTGGGAAGTTCAGATAAGTATATTATTCCTAGAAAGTGCTGTACACTTAATGTTTAGACGAGCCTACTACATGTAAGCAAACCAAAAAAAACTTTATCAAAACAGACACCTATGAAAAGATTACATGCTGAGAATGGACACTTGCTATCCATAGATAAAAATGAAGAGGAACCTACTGTTAGCATAGCTATCGACAGCAGATCGTGTCATAAACATATTTTTTGAGGTAATTTTAGCTGAGTCTAATTTGACAGTCAGCAGATATAAACAAAAATGGCATTAACTGTTTAGTTTCTCTTGCAGATAAGCAGAGTCTTCTTAAAGATGGCATGGGAGTTAATGAGAAAAATATCATAGAATAGGGTGACAAGAAAAAAGGAAACTGAGGAACAAGTGTACGGCACATGATAGTTTTGATTTACTCAAGCAGACATTAACATTATTTCAGAGGTGTGTAGAAGTTAAAGACTACATCTGAAAAAATGAAAGAGAGATAATGTGGACTCAGAATCACTAGTTAGTGCTTTAAAAAGGAATAAAAGATTGAATGTGATGATAATTGTAGAGTAAAAAGTGGAAATTGTACATATACCCTTGACTCCTTAGTGAAGCATAATACAAGTACAACTAACAATTAAATTCTCATAATCTGGGACTCTCACTTAGTGTCACAGTTCAAGCAATTAACATCATTGAATAAACAATGGATCACATCTACATTAAGGAGGTTAAAACTTGCATAAATTTAATGTGTGACAGACTTATTTAATGTAACACTGTTAAATATTTATACAACTTTAGTTATAGCTATTATTATTAATTTGTATAAATTACCCCCAGGATACATGAAATAAGCTGTATCAAAAATCTGTAATATGTCAAGAAAGTAAGGTAGAGTTAATCATTTGCACAATTTTGCCTAGCCCTGATCTTAATGACTATATGTATACAAAAGGAAGGTTATTCAATGTATGGTTGGAAAGGCAGGGGTTTCTGAATGAGTTTCAAGTGATTATTATGTGGGAAGAACTAGTAATGCAGTTTGTTATATTTGCAGTTAATAAAATAAATTTTAGTATAAATATTTTAACCATATTGCTATAATATTTAAACAACATTTGATTTTTTTTAGAAATAAATGACACAATGTGAAGGAAATAATAGATTGAGAGCTATTAAATTATACTTTGTTGTTATTTGAAAGACCAAGTCTTCGTAGGTTCGTATCTTAAGAAAAAAAGAACAATTGGATTTTATTGTACATCAGCAATATTAAAAGTAATAGCAATATGTGTGACTTGGGATACTAGCAATATGACATTCCAAGACTTTAGCAAATATGTAGATGCTAGAATAGGAAAAAAGTGGAAGTATTTGGCTTTCACTCTATAATTCCATAAGCAATTATCCTGAAAAGAAAGTGGAGATAAGTGTGATGCGGAAAAATATTACTGCACATGGAGACAGCAGACTCATATTTGCCTACCGTAGTCCAAACAGGAAGAGCTGTCAGTGCAATACATTATTAGATACACTGAAAGGATTTATTGATGGTTTACAAACAATAATGCTAGGTGATTTCAATTAATTACAAATCAATTGACAAAACAGTTGTACTGGTAATATGTATGAATCATATTTTTTGGAGATAATGAATTCATATAACTTTAGATAATTGATTACTATTTCAACTCAGAAATGTCAATATTCAATCTTATACTGACCGGCATAGACTAGTTAACAAAAGTATATGAGTTTCACACCCATTAGTTAAATTTAAGCATAACAACATTACTTTGATATAGGAACTAATGTTTCTGAAGAAAGGAAAATTACATATTTTGATTTGCAAATGTTGGATAGAAATAAGTTAATAAATGATAATTATTAATTTGGGAAAACATTTGTCAAAATGATGAGGAAAGCTGTGGCTGAAATGACTTTTACAAAACTTGTGTTAAATATGTAGAGGACATAAAAGTTATGAAAATAAAAGGAAGATGTAACTGTAAACCCTGGTGGGATAAATACCTTAGGAGACTCCTTCAGAAAAAAGAGAATGCTTAAACAATATAAAATAAATATCATGAAGTATAACACAAAAGTTGTCTAAGCCAAGTAACTAAAAAATGAAAATGGAACCAAAAAAAATATTGGAAATTTCTTAATTATATGTATCAGATAATAAGAACAAATGGTAATTCAGTAAAAATATTCATACATCAGTTCTTTTGTAATTAATAATAGCTTGAAATCTAATCATTTTGAAATAGCCAGCTTGTATAATATACAGTTTCTTAATTAACAACTATGAAAGGTATAAGGGAAATATAATATTTAATTGGAAAGATAACATATTCATGTCCAGGGATTTCAAGGTCCGATATAATAAATGTGCTCCAAAAATGTTTATTAAAAATGCACTATGGGTTCAGAAAATCTTTGTGGTAATTTTATCAATATTTTTTCAGAAGGTATTACAGATCCACTTACATGTATATTTGATTGAGTCTCTCATCAAACACTGACAATACCATCAAAAGCATGATCAGTCTAGATCAAATTTAAACTGAGGTAAAACAAAAATACCATCTCTGAGATTGCATAACAGCAGGGTAAAGGGAAATTCCATTACCCCACTGTACCAGGATCCCATACAAAATGCTGGTGACAAAAATTCTGTTGAAAACAATGTTTGCTCACATGAATGTTCACTGTTATTCACAGCCTAAAAAAATGATTGTTCATATGAGCGTTCATTGTTTCAGACTGCAACCATTTAAGTGCATATTACTATACAGAATAGTAGCAAAAAAATGGAAGAGACCTAATATTGTCCCTGTATTTAAAGGGGTGGTAAATATGAGCATTTTAATTATAGACATATCAGTCTTTTTTTCCATTATCAGAAAACATTTTAAAAAATGTTTATTGTAGCAACTAGAGTTGAGCTAAAACTGCCAAGAAGTGTATAATCATATCATTTGTCATGCATGATTCTTCTTGTAACTATTAGATTGACAACACATCCCTGAAAATGAATCCCATACTTGAGGATCTGGGGGCATATGTTGACACTGGACTGCCCTTTGATCACTACTTATCCACAGTTGTAAGGAAGTCCTTTTTCTTTGCATAGCTTATATACAAAAGCATTTATTCCAGATACATGGATGCATGTTTTCCACTGTACTTGGCACTCATTAGGCCTTTCCCTAAGTGTTTTCTCACAAAAAAAGTCAAGTCCCTAAAATTGTAAAAACTGTGCAGAACATGTCAAAGCCTTATCCTTCTTGGTATCATATTAGCTACTTAGAGGCAACCTCTATCTTGCATATACAACTTCATCAGACCCTATTCTGTCAGACTTATTGCACATTCACAAGCAATGTGGTATCATAAATAACTACTCACAGGATCTTAACCTCTTTTATAAAGGATAGGTTATTATCAAACAGAATACATCTTCTGTGGAAACATCTTCTATTCCACATTAAACAAAGTACTTCTCTTACTCAATTCAGATGTAATTTGTATATATGGATGGGTAACCACAAATTTGCCTTCCTGGTTTAGCATCCCTGTCCTGTGTGGATAGAGGATAGATGTAAATGTCCCAAAATATCCTTGTTCAGACCATCTCTAAGTTATTTGTAATGGAAAATATGAGGGTCTAAAAACTACAGTGGGATGCGAAGGTAGACTTCTTAAAATTATCACAGATCAATAACCTAATATGTACTTAAGAACCTATGAATGAGAGCTATGGACCTCATATGGATCCAACACAGTTTGCTTTTATCCTTGGAATGTCAGATTAGCTTTTATGAGAACATTTCTGCATTGTTAGATCAAGGTAAAAAATTATTAGTTACTTACTTGCATCTAACCAATACATTTGATTATCTTTCTCCTGAACATATTGTCTTGAGTTTAAATATGTTAGAACTAAATTATTTTTTATATCTAATTGGATTAATAATTGGTTGAAAAATAGAGAGTGATGTGTTATTACAGAGCTCTAGTTCAACTTGAGCAAACAATTCCTGGAACTAGTAAAATTCTGGAGTAAGTAAAAGATCTTTGTATGATAATAGAGAAAATATATTATCTTTTAACATCATGTAATGGAAGTAAAGACAAAAGGCTTAGGGTTGAATGAATTCATTTTTAGTACTATTGAGTCCAGTGATCTTTCTATTCTTAAAGTATTATACCCAAATATAATTATTTCAATAATAGAATATAACTCTGAATAAGTTCTCTTACTTTGGTGAAATCAAAATGTCGGAAGGAATACAAAGACCTTATACAATAAGAATTAATCCCATTAGAGAATTAACTTACACTGGCAGGTTGAAATGTTTTGAGTTGTACACAGTATTGTATAAATAGTTCTTGACCATAATGCAGTATGAGGCACAGCTGTTGAGCTTATGATAACTCTATTCTCTTCCTTCAGATCATGCTTCCATCCACTTAGAATGGAAATCGTGAGAAATACCTTTGAGTCTGAGAGTCCTCAGAAGGACTTCATACTGCATAGTTTATAGATCAGATGGCAGACACTTTTGGAAGTACTTGTTGTAACGATGATAAAAGAAAGAATGCTATAACCCAGTAAGACAGGATGTTTGCTTCTCCAAGGAAAAGGAGTATTATTTGGAAGAAATGGCTGCCTCTCATTGCAGAGTAAAGATTATTAGTGGTGCTAGCTAAACAATTTGCTAAATGAAACATGACTGAGGAGTACTATGAAGGATATCTAAAAACCCATATGAGGAGATACTCTATTGGTGACTGACCATTTTTGCTAGAGCTAGAAACCTTACTGAAATGTAAAACTTTGTTTTCTTTTTAGTAAGTCAAATGAGATTTTGTTTGCTTATTGCTTACTATCCACTGTAAATAAAGTGCATTGAACTTATGAACTCTGCCTCCAGTGTGATGTATTCACCATGCTGGTCCCTTTTCTTTTTCAGGCAGACAGATATTTGGTGATTTTACCAAATATTTCATTCCAGCCTTGCAGCTTGCTAGTGCAGCTATATTTGAGATATGTTATTATGACTGTGAAGTGAGAGACAGAGAGAATGGCTTGTGTTTTATGCATGTGGACAGTCACCCTTTTGATGTATCCAAACTGGAAAAGTTTGTGGAAATTATGGAAGTTATGCTGCAGAAAAGAATTAGATACTAATGTATTATATAGACATATAATATTAACTTATATCACACATACATTTAAATTTATGGAATTATAAATAATTCTTGAAAATAAAAAGGACTGTGATATCATTAATAGAACTGAATAAGCTGAATACCACTGGATTAGTTAAATGAGGACTGACATCCATCCAGGACTGAATGATACTATCTATCAGTCTGAAACTGATTTTAAAACAAAAACAGATGCAATAATTGTTCCAGAAGTATAGAGTAATACAATTATACTGTGATTATATTTAATATTAATATTAACATATTGTGTAGAATGAATTGTTTTTGTTTTTAAGTTTTGAAATGCTATGAACCAATAATTTTTATTTTAATCATGTGATGTAAACATAATCTTTTTATAAGGTATTAGACAGCTCCATCTGTTTGATACCTGATGAAGTATTTTATGAAAACTTGTATTAGCTCATCCATTGTTGTTCACTATTTGCATTAAATTGGTATGTTTCCCCAGTGCTGACTTGAGTTGAGCTTCTGTTTCTTCTTTTTTTTTTTTTTTTTTTGTTTTGTTTTTGTGCTCAGTTTGGTGGACTTGTCTTCACTCACAGAGTGTTCATTTTGTGTATTTAGTTAATACAGGGTCCTTAGTTACTGAAGTATTTAGACAAGAGAATTTTATTACCTCTTATTTACTTGCTTCAAGGCTTCATCTTATGAATATAAAGTGAAATATTATTAAATTCCAGATGACTAGGATCTCCAAGTTAATGACTGATGATACAAAATGACAAACAAAGCAAATCAAATTAATAAAACAACAAAGAAGTCCAGTCCAGGATAAAAAAAAAAAAACAGGAACTTTATTGAGTCTCTAGCACCTTGGCAAATGCCTTCAGTGGAGTATAAAAATATTTTCCTAACACACAGACTAAAATATAAAACTGATAAATCAATTAAACAATTAAATCATTAAATCACATTAAATTAAAACATTCCAGTTACATTCCACATTAATACCAACAGGGGTCAGGGTACCATATTTCAAAATAAATATAGTTTCTTTATACACACGTTTTTTTCTTTATTCCAATACCATAGTCATTTAAGACAATAAGCTCTAAAATTGTATCCTGGTGCCCCTCTGCATTGCCATCATGATGTTTTTTAAAATGCAGAGCAAGAAGAGGGCTTTCAAGTCTATCATTTTTAATATCTCTGACATGTTCTTGCAATCTCAACTTGAAAGCCATCTTGCTCTCAACTATATAGAACATATTACAGGGGCATTTCAAAGCATATATAACAGCCTCTGTATTACAAGAAAACTTTCTGTTCACATTAAAATGTATTCCATCAATTTGCATAAAGGTCCCAGTCACAAATCTACAAGTGATACATCTGCCACATGGAAATGTTCTTAACATATTAGGGCCTACATTCATTCTATAATCAGGAATAGAAAATTTAGTATGTACAGGTATATCTTTGATGCTTCTTCCCCTATGGAATGAAAAAAAGGGACCTTATAGAACTTATTTGAAAATTCTTTAAACTTAAATAGGAAGCCCCAATAATACTTAATAATTTTTCACCTTTTCTGATAACAGATCATATGTAATCACTACATATATTTTTCTTAAGCTTTTATCTGGCCCTTCAGTAGGCACCCTACCATCATTATGTTTTGCTCTTCATATATTATTCTCAATATTTTGCTTAACTTTGCATAATGAATCACTCAATACATCTCTACAGTACCCCATCTTAATAAACAGTTCAGCTGTTTTACATAATTCCTTCTCTTCTTCATTACTATTACTACACAACCTCTTTATTCTTAACAGCTCTCCATAAGGTAGAGACTTCAGTAGATGGGGAGGATGACAACTATGTGCATCTTGGATGTGAGTACCATCCACAAATTTCCTATACACCTCACTTATTACTTTACCATCAAATCCCCCTTCCAAATTTATATCTAAAAATGTCACTTTCCTGCCATACTGAAGGCCATCAAATTGCAAAGAAAATGAATTCTGCTGAATATCATTTATAAAGTGTTTGACCTTTTCTTGACCCCCTTACATACAAAAATCAAATTGTCTATGTATCTGTAATATTTAACCACATGCTGTTTACAAAAAATCATGCTTATATAGGCAATGAGACTCAAACAATCCCATCATAATATTGGCATACATGGGGGCAAAAGATGTCCCCATTGCTGTTACTTGCAATTGATGGAACAATTGCCCATTAAATTAAAAATAGTTACTTCTCAAACAAAATTCAATTAACTCGATTACATAGTGTGATAGGGGACCATCTCCCATCACTCTCCCTAATGCTTCCATCCCAAAATGCTGTTGAATGCTAGTATACAGACTTTTCACATCAGTTGTTAACCAGTACATATTGTCAAACCATTCCAAATCAAGTATTTTACTCAAAAAATCAAAACTGTCTTTAATATATAATGTCTGTTTACTAACATAGTAAAACAAACCACTGAACACTTCAAATGACAAATGACCCAGAACCGAGTCCACTGCTCGAGCAGGGCAGTACGACAACCAACTGATATTCCACAATTCCCAAAAAAAGGGGGAAGAAAAAATTCCACGATCCAGCAAATTGTAGAAACCAGTTTATTAAAACCATAAACACACAACTCCAGCAATGATCAGGTTTAGTGCTTTCATCTGACTGTAACCAGACTTCATCAGAACCATTGATTGCTAATTGATTAACCCTTATAAAGGCATTTTGGCGCCAAAAAATCTTTTAAAAGTATATAATATAATATAATATAATATAATATAATATAATATAATATAATATAAACCTCATAATTAAGAGTTGACTGTTTGAAATCATATCTTTTAACAAGTTGGTTCAATGTGCACATGATTTTGTTAAATGCCTAGAAAAACAATAAAATTAAATAAAATAATACAACCCTTTAAAGATGTATGTGAGTATATAAATATGAAAAAAGGATGAATAAGTACAAAATATGTAAATATAAAAATAAATATAAAAATAGGTAAATAGGTAAATGGATCCCTCCAAAAAATTACGTGAGACAAATCCCACCTAAAAATCATCCACGGTCTAATAACAGAAAAGGCTTTATACTGATACTGTCATTAAGACCGGGAAAGGAGGTGGCATCACAAAAAATCTTCCATTCACTTTCCTTGTATGCCAGGAATATCTTCCAATTACCACCATAAGCTGAAATATCCACTTGATCAACTATAGAAAATTTAAATACATGATCTTCACCTTTTTCCAACACGTGTTTACTCAATGCATTTTTACTGTCTTTCTTCTTGATCCTATATAAATGTTCGTATATACGTGTTTTCTATTTCCTTTCTGTCTTGCCTATATAATAGGCAGGACAGAGTACACAAGTGGCAAGATAAACAACTCTTTGGGTGTTACAATTCCCTTTTATACAATAACACACAGTATTCAAAAAATTGTGTAATTTGATAGTCTTATTCTCATTAATGTGCTTGCACTGACTGCAAGTACCACATTTATTAGTTCCACTCTTGTTCTGTATAGATTTGATTTTCGAACTACTCTCTAACATCTTTTTTAAATTAAATGAAGTTTTACAAACACTAAAAGGTTGACTGCCTAAAAATGAACTAATATTTTCCGAAGTATTTATTAACTCCCAATGTCTGTTCAAAATCTCCTTTACTAAATTTGTGTATGGATTGAACATAATAATACAAACTGTCCTGTTAATTCCTCTACTCATCTTTTTGTTGTTCAAAAAATTCTTCCCTAATATAGGTGTATATCCACTGCCCCAATAACTTTTAACATACCCTGCCACTTTATCTAACATCACTTTTGGATAACCTCTAGTCATAAACATTTGATAAATCCCATCAATTTCGTTCTCCATAATGTCCTTAGTAAAGGACATTCTTGCTGCATGAATACATTGCCCTTTGAACACATTCCTAAAGATGTGATGTGGGTGACAGCTACTGTATTTGATGTAATCATTTGAAAAAGTAGATTTCCTAAAAATTTTAGAAACAAAACCTTCAGAGGTGTTACTAATGAAGGTATCCACATAGGAAATACCAGTTTTCTCAAACTTGAACGTAAATTTAAGGAAATCAGTACTATTGTTTAGATAAGTGACAAATCTATATATGTCCTCGGTTGGCCCCTTCCAAATGATAAACAAATCGTCCAGATATCGAGAATACAATGAGATGTTTTTAGAAAATTCACTGGGAAAAACATACTGGTTCTCCCACTCAAGCATAACCAAATTGGCAAAAATGGGGGCACAAGAAGCCCCCATTGCTACCCCTCTGGTCTGCCTGAAATGTTTGCCTTGAAATTGGATGTAATTATGTTCAAGTACTAACCCCATCATGTCCAAAATTAAACAAATCCGATCCCAACTAAGCCCGGAATATTTTTTGAGACTATTACCAAAAAATTATATTCCGGTAGAACTGGGAATACAAGAAAACAAATCTTGAACATCGATAGTCAAAAAAGTAAGTTCTTCTACCCATACATCAGGAGTTAGTCTGCTTAAAAATTCCCATGAATCTTTAATTAAATGAGGGACACTACTGTACACATGTTTGGTCCATTGGTCGATTGTGACCCCTATATTATAGGTTTTAGAATACGAGCCTGAAATGATTGGTCTAAAGGGGGGGTTTCCAAGGATTTATGTATTTTGGGAATCCCAAAAATATTGGCCATCCTTGGAAATTCTGTTCTTAAGAAGTTATAAACTTCATTAGTAATACGGTTATCCAATAAGTATTCTTCGATTGCCAAATCAATCCTGCGATAACCAATGTTAATTTGGTTCAAAGAAACCTCTTCATAGTTCCCAGATTTAAACAAAATATCATGAATAACTCTGTTGTAATTTACTGTGTCAAAAATGACCAAACCCCCTCCCTTATCTGGTTTCATAATCCTAATGTTTTTATTAGTCACAATCTCTTCCAAGCAACTCCTCTCTCCTTTTGTCAAGTTGTCTTCAAAAGGTGGAATTAAACAAGAATTTGTACGTATATTTTTATACAGTCTATAAATGTCCTTGCATACCATTTTTTCATAAAGGGCCACTTGGGGATGAGATACGGGTATGTATGCACTCTTCCTACATAACCTGTTACAGTTATGTTGACAATTGTTGGTGCTTTCCTGGTTATCCCTAAATTGTAAAGCCAGATTCACTCTGCGGCAATACATTTTAACTTCTTTAACCGCATCTACTAAATTGAATTTGGCTGTAGGAATGAACTTCATTCCCTTACTAAAAAGGGTAAAAAATTCATGTGAAATATACAGTTCAGAAAAATTATAAACCTTAAATCCAGCAAAAGTAAGAACAGATGGAGCTGGAACACCTCTTGTGTTCACATTATTGATACTAAAAATATCTTTTGCATTGATAACATCAAAAATAACATTAACTGAATTCAAATCAAAAGAAGAAGTTGAAACCAACTTACTAATAGCCCTCTGCTTAGTCTCTACTATCTCTTCCTGTATTGTTTGGGCGCAGGGTAAAATCTCCCTCCCTGAAAATTTGTATTGTCGTCAAATCTGTCATTCCTATTAACCCTACCCCTACCTATATTGTAATCAATCTCACTCTTACTATCCTTCACTATTTTGGTGTGAGGCCAAACATAGGCTCTTTGTGTCTTATAGAGCTCTAAGTCCCTTTCTAACTTATTGAGCTTCCTATTGTATACACCTGTTGCTTTGTTATTAGCAACCTGAAATTGTTTGTAATACAGATCCTGCCACATTTCAAAATTACTGGCATGCACAATTTCCTCATTCAATAATTCCACTTCATTCAATAACATGATCATTTTCTCATCATTAAATTTCATAAGTGAAATTGAAAACACTTATATATGAACATTTATATAGGATCAAGAAGAAAGACAGTAAAAATGCATTGAGTAAACACGTGTTGGAAAAAGATGAAGATCATGTATTTAAATTTTCTATAGTTGATCAAGTGGATATTTCAGCTTATGGTGGTAATTGGAAGATATTCCTGGCATACAAGGAAAGTGAATGGCAGATTTTTTGTGATGCCACCTCCTTTCCCGGTCTTAATGACAGTATCAGTATAAAGCCTTTTCTGTTATTAGACCGTGGATGATTTTTAGGTGGGATTTGTCTCACGTAATTTTTTGGAGGGATCCATTTACCTATTTACCTATTTTTATATTTATTTTTATATTTACATATTTTATACTTATTCATCCTTTTTTCATATTTATATATTCACATACATCTTTAAAGGGTTGTATTATTTTATTTCATTTTATTGTTTTTCTAGGCATTTAACAAAATCATGTGCACATTGAACCAACTTGTTAAAAGATATGATTTCAAACAGTCATCTCTTAATTATGAGGTTTATATTATATTATATTATATTATATTATATTATATATTTTTAAAAGATTTTTTGGCGCCAAAATGCCTTTATAAGGGTTAATCAATTAGCAATCAATGGTTCTGATGAAGTCTGGTTACAGTCAGATGAAAGCGCTAAACCTGATCATTGCTGGAGTTGTGTGTTTATGGTTTTAATAAACTGGTTTCTACAATTTGCTGGATCGTGGAATTTTTTCTTCCCCCTTTTTTTGGGAATTGTGGAATATCGGTTGGTTGTCGTACTGCCCTGCTCGAGCAGTGGACTTGGTTCTGGGTCATTTGTTTACTAACATAAGGCAAAAGGAAATTATGCAAAAAATAGTTACATGCAGATACTATAGGACATCCAGGGGGTCTCTAATATTTTTATGAACTTTATAAGAAGACAGTAGAATCTGGCTATTTCACAACCTTCTGCATTAAATTTTGTATTTACATCATCCTTCGAAAAATAGCCCAATCTCCACCCCTACTTAGTAAATCCTGATATTTCACTATGACTTCCTAATATTCTTTCATATCACTTTTATAATATGTTTTACTGTCATCTAAAGCTGAGGTGGCTTACTGGTAAATTGCTTTGAGTATGGTGAGCAGGGTCCTGGGTTCAAGACCTGCAAGGCCTGTTTATTTCCCTCTCCAAAGCAAAAAACACTGCTTCCATGGGACCAGATGGTGTCCCAGGTTGCGTCCTACATGAACCTCAAGAGGAACTAATCCCTCAAATAAAACAGCTATACAATCTCAGCCTCACTACAGGATATGTGCCCACAGAATGGCGTACAGCAACAGTGGTCCCACTCCACAAAGGTGGAGCCTCTACGGACCCTGGAAACTATTGCCCCATAAGCCTGACTAGCTTAGTCTGCAAGGCTATGGAGAGGATCATCATGGAACTCATAAACAAAGACATTGGGGACCTACAGACACTAGATCCTACCCAGTTCGGCTTTGTCAAGGGCAGATCCTGCCTTTTGAACCTGGTTGACTTCTTTGAAACAGTCACCAAAGCCATAGATGAAGGGAAGGTAGTCCACACAGCCTATCTGGACCTTGCAAAGGCATTTGACACAATACCCCACTTGGGCATCATAGATAAGCTATCCAGCTTAAATATAAACCTCTATGTCACAAGATGGGTCGCAAACTGGCTCAAAGACAGAACCCACAGAGTGAGAGTTGCTGGAGCCATGTCAGACTTGAAACCAGTCACAAGTGGCATCCCACAGGGTTCTGTCCTGGGACCAATCTTGTTCAGTATATACTTTTCAGAGGTACAGGCAAATGTGGGAGGACTATGGCTCACCAAGTTCGCAGACGACTGCAAACTGGGCGTCATAATCAACTCTCCAGCTGACACAAACATCCTTCAAAAAGGTCTCACAGAGACAGATAACTGGTGCCAGCGCCATGGTTTAAAGCTAAATGCCAAAAAATGTATAGTCATACCCTTTGGCAAAAACAATGTGCCCACAAATTACCATATAGGTGGAAACCCATTAAGTACAGAGAAAGTTATTAGGGACCTGGGGACCCAAGTTGATAGCAATTTCTCCTTTGAAAACCACATTGCCAAAGTGGTTAGAAAGACCTTCTACATAGCCCACCTCATCACGAAGGGTTTCACATCTAGATCAAGAGAGGTAATCGTGCCCCTTTATTCATCCCTCATCAGGCCCATCATAGAATACAATGCCCCTTTTGGGATGTACCTTACCCGACACCTGCAGCAATTATAAAGACCCCAAAAGTATCTCACCAAGAGGATCAAGGGTCTCAAACAGATGCCATATGCTGCTCGGTTAAAAACTCCAGCTCTACTCAGTTGCATACCGCCTACTTGAGGCAATCTATGCCTGACATACAAAGCTATGTCAAATCCAGAATTAATGGACATGCTCCACCTCAGTAAATCTAAATCCCTTAGAGCCACACGCCGAGGGACTTGAACCTCAGCACAGAAATAAATAGAACTTGCTGGAGGGACAGGTTCATAACCCAGAGGCTCCCTTCACTCTGGAATAGAATTCCAGTTCATGTGAGGCAGAGCACCTCACTGAATCTCTTCAAGAGGAATCTCGATAAGTGGATGGGGGATCGTAGGTTTGTCCCAGGGATTACTCCCATGTCACTATTAGACAGAGGCACAGTAAACTAAACCTTAAAAAGGGCACAGTATACTCAAATCAAGGGGTGGCGTAAGCCATACAGAATCGGGCTAGGCTTATAATTGCCCCAGGGCAGATAGCCTAGTATGAACCTATGAACCTAAATGGTCATGACACATTTTAAGATATTGTGTAAAATGTAGTATCACAAGTTTATTTCCCTCCCTGCTCTGCATATCAAAAAGCATCATAATGGAAATCCAGAGGGGCTCCAGGGTACAATTTTAGAGCATATTGGTTTAAATGAATATGGTATTGGAATAAAGAAAAAACTTTTGTATAAAGATACTATATTTATTTTGAAATATGGTACCCTGACTGCTGCTGGTATTAATGTGGAATGTAACTGGAATGTTTTAATTTAATGTGATTTAATGATTTAATTGTTTAATTGATTAATCAGTTTTAGTATTTTAGTCTGTGTGTTGGGAAGATATTTTTATACTTCATTGAAGGCATTTGCCAAGGCACTAGAGGTTCAATAAATTTCCTGCTTTTTTGGATCCTGGACTGGACTTCCTTGTTGTTTTATTAATGACTGATGATAGTTTGGAAATATGCTTGAATAAATTAAAGAATATGTTGTTGAAAACAAAGTATTAAAAAGATATAGTACATTTAATTGCTGAAAAAACTGAAACAGATCTAGCATATAACTTATAAACCTATAGTACTAAATGGTGATGATATCAAATATGAAAATGATGTGACCAAAACAGATATGAAGAAGGCTATGTGTGTTATGGCACTATAAAGAATGTTCTGAAAAATAATTGGAAACTTATCACTGGAAATATGGAACTAGAGCAGTTAGTAGGGGTAGAAATGTATTTTGTAAATAGAAAAACTAGGAACTTGAAATGCAAGATAAATGTACATATTCCAGTAAAAAAAACAAAGATGTATAAATGTGGTAAGTATAAATACTGCAGACTTATCTCTGAGGGTCCATATATAAATGTGAAACATCATAAGGCTACTATTTATGTAAAATAACATTTTACCTGTGCAAGTATGTTTACTGCATAATTATAGCTATCTGCACAACATGCAATTATTATTATATAGGGAAAAATACTACTGCATTAAGTCAACAAATCTCTGAACATTTATATGGTATTAAGAATAAAAATGCTATAAAATGTAAACATTTTTAATATGTATTTTGTTCTGGGTGTTGTCTATATAAAATCTGAGAGGGGAGATTTTAGACCATTTTGGAAGAAAAAAGAATTATATTGGCAATTTGAGTTGAATAGGGATGTTTTCTCTGGCCTTAATTACCAAATTAGTAAAAAAAAATTATTTAATATGAGAACTTTGATTAGTTAAATGGGTTATGTCTTATGATTTTGTAAGGTCTAAGTTCAGTCATCGAATGAGAAATGCATTGAATGTCTGTTCATCAAACTTAAAACATCAAACATTCACTTCAGTGAATGTTTAGTCATCAAATAATTTACACAAGGAAAAAAGACAGTGGCCAACATGCATACCAAAACACACACTGCAGTATATCAAACCCATCCAGGTGGGGCGCTGTGCCCCCCACACACCCCAATGCACCCCCCCTACTTATATATGCCAACATTACAGTGGAGAAAAGGATAAATTTCCTAATGCTGGTCAACCATCTCCATTCCCTGGGTAAAATAAATTGAAGATTGAACTTATGCTGAAATGAACATTTAACGTTTTAAGTTCGATGAACAGAGGTTCAATGGATTTCTCATTCAATGACTGAACATAGACCCAATTTTATCATATGTTCTTAAAGTATTATAAAATGTGGAGTTTTACCTAGAATTTATTATTCTGATAAAGTCTGTGTTTGGTTACTATTTTCCAGTTAAGAGTACCCTGTTTTCCTTTTACCAGAAGTTTTTGATTATCCATGTTGTCCAATGGGTTGTTGAAGATATAATGCATAATTGTGTAAAAACCATGGAGAGAAGCTGAAGCAAGTACAGTCAGCCTGGGGCTGAAATAGATATTAACAGTGTGGTACTAAGGATTCTAACCCTGCTGTTAAGATAGACAAAACTTTGTCTAAGGCCCAGAATCAAGAAGGGAAAGAATTCTTACTGAGCACTAAAGAAATATTTTCAAAGCTACCTGACAGAACAAATTAAATTCTGCATCATATTAAAGGTTTTCCAAAGGATAAGGTAAACCTGAAGTCATACAGGGTACCAGGGTACCAAAAACAAGCAATGTAAGGAAGTGATAAAGATGAAAAAAAAAACAAGTAATCGCTGTGGTATCCCCAAAGTCTCAAAACAACCCACTAAACAAGTATAGTGGGTCCAGAAACAAAACAGTGTAAGAAACTTCTCTGTGTGGAAGATTTTCAGTACATATATCTCTAGTTAATCACTGTAT
Organism: Protopterus annectens; assembly: GCF_019279795.1. Lineage (NCBI taxonomy): Eukaryota > Metazoa > Chordata > Ceratodontiformes > Protopteridae > Protopterus > Protopterus annectens. The sequence goes on from NC_056748.1 coordinate 485,579,219, forward strand.
ATTAATCAGATCAGACAATAGTAGTAGAAGAAACAAACTTAAACTCGTCTTAAGTACAAAAAAAAATAATAATAAAAATATATAATTGTACGGAATTACTAAGTAATCGAAAGTAAGCCAAGCAAGGCAGGCAGTCTGTTTCCAGTCAAAAATCCATAAAGATGTCTAAATTGGGAGTTATAAAGGAATTCTAATGCAAATGGAGCAGTTTGTATTGTTCCGTATACAGGGCAGCTCCATAAGATTCTTTAAAGTCTTCTGATAAGCTGAATTAGATGTCCAGGTTTGACACTGTCCATTTCTTAGAGTGGATTAACTTATGGACGAGTTAAGCACATAAAGTTTTTTCCTAACCCAGATATGGCTAAGGAATATTTGGACCAGGTAAAGGGGCACAATTACACATATGTTCTCTGGGTCTCATGACATGGCCTAAGTAGTACAGAACCAGGCAGCTGTGAGATGGGAGGTAGTCACTGAGGCATGGAAGATGTTAGGTAGTTGCAAATATGCTGCATTTCCTTGGAAAAACACTGTTTTTCTAATGAGAAAATAATGTTTTCCTGTGTGATATACTACTAAATTGGTGTTTATACACATTGCAATGTGGCTTAAGTTTGTAATACTGTTTGAGCTGGGTGGATATTCCATATAATAAAGTAGAGCATACAACAGCAGGCACTCTTTTTGGAAACACTTGTAACAATTTTAAAAGAGAGAGCTGTAATTCACAAAATAGAGACAGTTGCCTTTCAATGAAGAGGCAGCCTTGTTTGGTAGAAACAGTTGTCTCTTATTGCAGAGGAAGACTTCTGCCAGAGGTAATGATTCTATGTGGTTAGTAGCTGAAAGATTTGCTAAATGACATGTGTATAAGTATTATTGGGAAAGATACCAGAACACCCAAGTGAGGTAAGACTTTACAAGAGACTGTCTCAACATTTTTTCTGGTGTTGGAAATCTGACTGTAATGTAAAGCTTTGTGTTTTCATACCAATAAGTGATGTTTGGTTATTTGCTTATCTGTTATTTTAAGTAAAGTGCACTGAACATGTCTGCCTTGTGTGTGTGTGTTTTACCCACAATACTACTAATGCAGTAATAATAACTAGCAACATTACCCAGGAATAATCAGGCAATAACAATAGGTGATTACTAGGCAAAGAACACTAAGGGGGGGGGGTTATAACCTATCCATGCTCCCCAAATGTATATGATAGGTTTTGATACCCGAAGGTTATTTAGAGGGTATATGTAGGCTTGTTCATGGTGGAGGTGTCAAGCATTTACAGGCTGCCTCTGTCTACCAGAGACATAGGTGACAGACCAGGAGTAAGTTTCTGATTCTCCATCCACTGGTCTAAATTATGCTTGAATTAGGTTAGAGAAGAACTCTGCTTCACATGGATGGGAAGCCGGTTCCAGAGAAGGGGTAGTCTCTGTGACACATACCTGTACCTCCAACATGTCTTATTTATGTTGCAGATGAGGTTTAGGTCCCTATATTGAGTAACTCTGATGCTATTTATTTTTTGTATTTGCAACAGGTCAGAGCAGGATCAGATACTTTGTAGGCCAGGTATATATCACCTTTCAGCAATCTGCAGGAGGCAGAGTACAGAGAATAGGTCTTTGAGGCAGTCCATGTAGGACATGTTATTTACTTCATATGTTATTTGTGTAATGAATCTTTTTGGATGTTCCTGTTATATATATGCCTGGTCAGACACATACTGAAGGGAATATTGTACTCAGTGATTACTCTGAGGCGGGCTGTGTACAGTTGAAAGATGACATCACTGGACCTGGATACCATACCTTTGCTTATAGGTTGTGCAACACAGAATGATGTCCTTACTACCATAGACATATGATGGTCAAAGGCCAGGTTAGTATATACATGCATCTCCAAATCCCTGACCACTTGGTCTACACTTAAGGGTGTAAGATCAATATGGTAGTTTCCAGGGATAGCTATCTTTCCAAAAGATGCTATTATGCATTTCTTGGCATTGAGATTTAGACCATATGTCAGGCACCAGTTATAAGTCTGTGTCAGGTCTTCTTGGAGGGTATTTGTGCCTTTAGGAGATTCTGTGACTGTGCCTAATTTGCAGTTGTCTGCAAACGTAGCCATCCAGAGGCCCTTCATGTTGGTCTTGACTTCAGAGAAGTAGATGGGAAATTGGACCAGCTCCAGCATCAAGTCTAGAGGGACTCCACTAGTAACTGGCCTCTTTATGGAGGTAGACTCCCTTATCCTGATTTCTTAAGTCCTATTAGTGAGTCAACTGGCTATCCAACGGTGACACAAGAGTTTGCATCTAATTTTGTGAGTTTGTCTGCAATGTCTATGTTGGCAATTGTGTTGAATGCTTTGGCCCAGTCAAAGTAGGCAGTATGTTCTGTTTTTCCTTTTCTATTGCTTTGGTGGCCTCCTCAAAGAAGTTTCCAGGACTGAGCAGGCATGACCTGCCCTTGAAAAAACAAAATGGGAAGTATCCAATGTTTGAAATTTTCTATGCCATTGTTTATTGTTTCCATGATAATTCTTTCCATGGCTTTGCATGTGACATAACTCAGACTTATGGGACTATAGTTACCCTGGTCATAGATGGTTCACCCTTGTAGAGTTGGATAACAGCTGCAGTCCTCCATTTGCTTGGCATGAAGCCTGCCTGCCATATTCCTCATTAACCCAAAAAATGAACTATACACAACTAGAGTGAGGCACCATTTTTTTCTTCATCAGCTTATATTAGCATAAGCATATTTGGGGTTAGCTAACTTTAGCATTTTGCCCTGGTAATGGCCACACACACAAAATATATTAGCACTTTGTCTTGTGCATTATTTTAGTTTTCAGGGAAAGCACTATTTACAAAAGAGTGGTGTTGTGGTGGATGCCCAATGCGCTACAACATATGTAAATATTTTGTGAGTTTTTAATTAAATCATATTTGTAACACAGTTTTTTGTAAAGGCCTTAACTTATTTTTTATGCAAAAGTGAAATAAAGAATGCTGAAACTTCGTTCCAATACTTAATCTGAATGAGTGTGCTTTGGTGTTTTATTTGGGATAGTATAATCAATCTATAGAAGACCACCAGTGCGAACAATGGAACAACTGAGTACAAAATACCATAATCCACCGTAACACAAACAGACCTCTGTGTCTTGGGAAATCCACACACTACTTCAATGCTTCAATTGCACCAACGATAACCAGCAGCACAAAAACGTTTAACAACAAATGAATTACTCAAATAGCGACAGTACATTTATTGAATCCAGACTGCAAAAGGTTAAGCGCTTTCACTTGTATGAATACAAGCTTCATCAGAACACTAAAACTGATGTTAACAGATCTTTAAATAACTTTTTTGGCGCCAATTCTTTTTGAAATCAGTCTTACTAATCTTAAAGACATACATACACATTAACTAACATAGCAATACTACTATAGTAAATTTTGTTTTCAGTTGTTCCATTGTTCGCACTGGTGGTCTTCTACAGGTTGTGCCTCATGGAGTCTGATCAGGAAACCTCTTTTAACTCACCCCACAGTCCAGTACAGTGTAATCTTACTTCGGTCAAAGTTGAAATTACAGAATTGAGAGGGGAAGTGAGTAGATTAACCTCTTTGCTCAACCATTTCAGCAGCATTTTTACTGATAAACAGGAGGCCATGTGTCTAATAAGTGTCAGTGTTCTTCTTTGGCTGCCAATAACAGTAATAGCAAAGGTTTTGTACCACAAGTGCTTCGAGATAGCAATGACAGTACGGAAGAGGTAATCCGATTATCTAATTTTTCTCCTTATACTACAGATATACCGAATGGGCAAGGGACCTGTATAGAGCAGATTTTGTCCAATGTGAAAGGGATCAGTACCGGAACAACCAAATCTCTTGATATACCTACTGCTCTACATGCAGCAACCCAGCGTAGTAGCAGCAAGTTGGGTATATCTGACTTTATGTTTGAATTCTCTTTTGGGGATGGTGATGATGAAGCTAATAGAGTAGGTACTAAACCAAAGAGAATGAAACCATTTTTTACTTATGCTACTACGGCCAAGGGGGCCATTAAAACCAATGAAGTTATGGACACAAACACTTTGGACAAAAACATTTCTGAAGTTATGGGTAAAAATAAAACACAGAATACAGACCCCATTAAGACATTTTTAGATAAAAATTGTGTTTTTGATAACATACCTTCTAATGCGGATGTTAATAGGTCGCATACTTTGAAGGACATGCATAAGGGTATATTAAAGGATCTTGTTTATGCTTTGGGTAGAAAGTTGTTTCAAATTAACAATATCAAATTAGATAATGCTTATTTATAAACTTATTTCCAAAGGCAGGAAAACAGCGTGGTTCAGCTAGCCAGTATAATTACGAAATGAATGGCTCTAGTGCACTTCGAAGTAACTCAAGAACAGCAACAGTCGTAGTTCCAATAGCAGGTTAAATCCTTTATTTTAACAGACAACAGAACTCTCCAAACAAGCGCTTTCACCTGGTTGTACCAGGCTTTATCAAGTTGAATTAAATGAATGCTTTCTGTCCTTTATATACTGAAAGTATTTAGTCATGTGATATTTGCAGCACTTGCTAATTACATTAATTAACAGAACTTCTGCTTGTTAAAAAATGCAGTTTAAAAGTCTGAATGATTCTTAAAAAAATACTAATTCCAAAATTAACATAAATATATACTGACATATATATTCTAAAATCTACCCAGTAGGAACATGTATATGCTCTCAGTAGTATCATAAAAATTCTTCTTAAAAATATATACACAAAATAAAAATGTTTTGTGTTCATTTTTATATGTTAAAAAGTGTTTTACATTGTGAAAGAAGTCAGAAACCAAACATTGTTTAAATATTCTTAGCTTGTTTAAACAAGCTCTCTATAGCTCTTCCTTTCTATATAATTAGAACTTCTATAACAAGTGTCAGGAAAACAAAGCTTAGAATATAGGCAGTGTCTATTTGCAAAAGAGAAATAAAGCCGAATCTCTGTAAGGCGAGAGGTAATAATGATGGAAGAGGAGAACCATATATTAAGTCTGTGGATGTCTTCAGCCAATATAGTTAATGTAATTTATCTCTGTTTATTTTTAATACACTCTTCAAGCTAATACTATATTTAAGGCCAGGATGGTGGGTGGCATATAACTTAATCTGCCAAATTAGTTCGCGATTTTCTAGGCGAGATTCCCAATCCCCACCCCTGGCGTCCTGCTTAACCTGTTCAATTACCAGAAATTTTAGCTGCATGTTAGGGCAATTTAAAAAATGTTTATAAAATGCATTTGTCTCCCTTTTTCTTTCGATGTCATTGAGGTGCTCATAAATGCGTCTTTTGAGCATTCTCTCTGTCTTTCCTATATAAAAACTGTCACAGGACAGACAGACCCCCAGATATACTACCCCTTTCGTAGTACAAGTGTATCTGTCATAGGGGTATAAACATGTCTTTCTAGCAGCTAAATAATAACACTCCTTTTCTATTATGTAACTACATTGGTTGCAGGCCCCACATTTTTGTGTGCCCAATTTTCTTGTATTTCTGAAATTTTTGTTGTCTTTTCTACATTTAAATAACCCTTTAAGGTTAGTGTCCCCCTTCCTGGTGTAGCTTACATTGTCAGGTAAAAACTGATGGATGTCTTCATTTAACGCTAAAATAGGCCAAAAAGTGTTGATAGTGCTTTCAATAACATCTGAGCCCCCATTAAAAGTATAAACAAAATTGTTTTTTAAAAGTGAATTACTCTGTTCGTTGTTGGGTTGCTTTGTAACTATTCCTTTTCCCAATAAAGGGGGATACAGGGAATCTCTTTTGTTTACTACCTCTAATGCTAGTGTTTTTAATAAAGTGTGGGGATATCCTCTTTGCAGGAACATGTCCTCTAGTATGTTAATCTCTTGGAAAAATAATTCATTTGTACTAGACATTCTTGAGGCTCTTATAAATTGCCCCTTTACTGTGCCTCTCTTAGTGTAATGGGGGTGTCCACTGTCATAATGCAGGAAGGTGTTAGAGTGTGTCTTTTTTCTATAAATACTTGTTTGAAAGCAACCTGCTGTGGTGTTCTTACTCAACAATATGTCTAAATAATGTAAAGAGCAATCACTGATTTCATGTGTGAAGGACAAATATTTAGTAGTTGCGTTCAAATAGTATAAAAATTCTCCAAACTCTTCCTTGTTGCCCTTCCATAAAATGCATATATCATCTAGATAACGTTTGTACAATATAATGTGTTCTTTCCATTTTGTGGTATGGATAAAGGCCTTCTCCCATCTATAGAGGACAATGTTAGCGTAAGACGAAGCACATGAGGCACCCATAGCCACCCCTTTCTTCTGTTGGAAAATTTCCCCGTTAAAGTAAATATAGTTGTTTAATAATACAGTTTCCATGAACGCAACTATTAAATTAATTAAGCTTCCTGTCAGCCCAGATTCAGTGGCCAAAATTTCGTTGAACCAGTCCAGACCTGTACTGTGTGGTATGCTAGGGAACAATTCTATAACATCTATAGTGACTAATAAAAGGTCAGGGTCAAACAGGTTGGATGTAATGTTGCCTATAAATTCCCATGAGTCTTTACAGATGTAAGTAATAGTTGAAATGAGATGTTTTAAATTCTGATCTATAAATATGCCTATCAGCTCCGTGATGCTCCCTGCTCCTGCTACAGTGGGTCTGAATTTCAGGGGTGCTAAGCCCTTATGTACCTTAGGTATCCCGAACATAACCGGGATTTTCAGTTTAGGTACAGAGAGAAAGTTGTAAAGTTTTTCATTACTGCCCCCCTGGTTGAGGTAGTCTTTAAGCGTGTAATGTATCTTGGAAGTGGCTAGGTTATATTCATTTCTTGAAATTAGCTCATAAGTTTCTCCATCTTGCAGGATGTTGTGTATGTAAGTCTCGTATTTAGAATTATACATAAGGACTACCCCTCCACCCTTGTCGGGTCTCATCACTCTGATATTTTCTTTGTTAATATGTTCAATAAGTTGGAGTAAATGGGAATCCAAATTGTTTTTAGTTTTTATCCTGAGTGTTAATTCTCTCCCTGAGTGCATTTTCCACTAATTCTTCAAATACTTTCAAGTTGGGGTGTGTGGGGGTTAAAAGTACTGTCTGCTGAGTGTGTCCTCTACTCTCTCTTGACCTTTAAAGTAAATAGCTAGGTTCAACTTCCTGACAAATAATTTAAATTCAATTAATGTTTTGGAAATGTCCATAGGTCATGTAGGAACAAAATGCAGCCCTTTGGTAAATAGCTGAAAAATTCAGGAGTGATGCTGGCATCTGTGTAGTTATAAATCTTAAAATTGTTTTCACTAGAGATCTGACAACCATTTATGTCTGTGTGCAATTCTCCTAAATGCTCTAACATAGCAAATAAATTCTCTTCACCTATCTGCGCCCCATGTTCCAACCTTGCTGTGGATACATTTGATTCCTCCCCGTCGGTCTGCCCTGGGGGTATTGAAAAACCTGAGACTGGTTACTAGTGTCTTTATTTGCTAACCGCTCACTCCTTCTCAGGGGTTCATTCCCGGGTGTGGCTGTTCCCTCTTGTGAGCTATCTCCAATATTATTATTATCTTTCTCTATGTGACTAGGTCTGTTATTCCTTGGTATTGGGTATGCCCTACCCTCTTTGTACTCCATCAAATCCCTGTCTAACTTCCTTGCTTTGCGTTCTATAACTTTAAGACAATGCTGGTCCACTTCTTTAAATACATCATCGTATTTCTTTTTGAAACTCAAAAAATTCCTATGGTTCACAGTGTTTTCATTTAAATAAAAGTCAATTCATTCAGTAAAATATCAGCTTTTCTCTGATAATCTTGGGTCATTAAATTCAAAATCTCAAGCCCTGTCTTGTCAAATAAATCTATCAATTGGGAATGTAAAGTTGAACCAACTGTAGCATTATTTGGAAACTTGAAGCAGCGGAGCCCTTTTGGCATTCGCTGCACATTGATACATTCATTTAAATAATTCATTTCTAATTGCGTATTTTTATAAGCATACAGTTTATTACTAAGCATTTCAAAATCAGTGTCCATTCTCTCAAATTGTTTATGTCCAGTACCTTGCTTAAATACATATTGTTGTTCTGTCCACGCTCTAAAATTAAATGCGTTTTGATTTGCATTTAATGTAGTATCATTACAACCATCCCTTTGGTCATGTCTAGATTGCTGGTCTTGTTCAGCATAGTTATTAACAGCCGTTAATAAGCTGGAAGCAACGTTCTCACCGCCATTCGGCTCCTGAGTTCATGTGTGTACTTTTCCTTTAGTTTGTCTTTGTTGCTGGTTTCCCGGCAACGATGAAGAACAGTCAGGTTTGGTTGCAGTTAGCAAGTTGCTAATGTGCGTCATCATAGCTAGCAATTTGTTAAATTCTTGCCTGGTGACTGGGGAATCTTCTTGTTCCTCCCTGAGCAATAATGGCGTATTAGGGAAGTTTGAACCAGCTGGATCTTCCGCCATTGAAGAAACGTAGCAAACAACAAACAAAGCTAAGTAAAAAACCAGATATAAACTTATTTCCAAAGGCAGGAAAACAGCGTGGTTCAGCTAGCCAGTATAATTACGAAATGAATGGCTCTAGTGCACTTCGAAGTAACTCAAGAACAGCAACAGTCGTAGTTCCAATAGCAGGTTAAATCCTTTATTTTAACAGACAACGGAATTCTCCAAACAAGCGCTTTCGCCTGGTTGTACCAGGCTTTATCAAGTTGAATTAAATGAATGCTTTCTGTCCTTTATATACTGAAAGTATTTAGTCATGTGATATTTGCAGCACTTGCTATTTACATTAATTAACAGAACTTCTGCTTGTTAAAAAATGCAGTTTAAAAGTCTGAATGATTCTTAAAAAAATACTAATTCCAAAATTAACATAAATATATACTGACATAAATATTCTAAAATCTACCCAGTAGGAACATGTATATGCTCTCAGTAGTATCATAAAAATTCTTCTTAAAAATATACACAAAATAAAAATGTTTTGTGTTCATTTTTATATGTTAAAAAGTGTTTTACATTGTGAAAGAAGTCAGAAACCAAACATTGTTTAAATATTCTTAGCTTGTTTAAACAAGCTCTCTATAGCTCTTCCTTTCTATATAATTAGAACTTCTATAACAAGTGTCAGGAAAACAAAGCTTAGAATATAGGCAGTGTCTATTTGTAAAAGAGAGGTAAAGCCAAATCTCTGTAAGGTAATAGGTAATAATGATGGAAGAGGAGAACCATATGTTAAGTCTGTGGATGTCTTCAGCCAATATACTTAATGTAATTTATCTCTGTTTATTTTTAATACACTCTTCAAGCTAATATTATCGTTAAGGCCAGGATGGTGGGTGGCATTTAACTTAATCTGCCAAATTAGTTCGCGATTTTCTAGGCGAGATTCCCAATCCCCACCCCTGGCATCCTGCTTAACCTGTTCAATTACCAGAAATTTTAGCTGCATGTTAGGGCAATTTAAGAAATGTTTATAAAATGCATTTGTCTCCCTTTTTCTTTTGATGTCATTGAGGTGCTCATAAATGCGTCTTTTGAGCATTCTCTCTGTCTTCCCTATATAAAAACTGTCACAGGACAGACAGACCCCCAGATATACTACCCCTTTCGTAGTACAAGTTTATCTGTCATAGGGGTATAAACATGTTTTTCTAGCAGCTAAATAATAACACTCCTTTTCTATTATGTAACTACATTGGTTGCAGGCCCCACATTTTTGTGTGCCCAATTTTCTTGTATTTCTGAAATTTTTGTTGTCTTTTCTACATTCAAATAACCCTTTAAGGTTAGTGTCCCTCTTCCTGGTGTAGCTTACATTGTCAGATAAAAGCTGATGGATGTCTTCATTTAACACTAAAATAGGCCAAAAAGTGTTGATAGTGCTTTCAATAACATCTGAGCCCCCATTAAAAGTATAAACAAAATTGTTTTTTAAAAGTGAATTACTCTGTTCGTTGTTGGGTTGCTTTGTAACTATTCCTTTTCCCAATAAAGGGGGATACAGGGAATCTCTTTTGTTTACTACCTCTAATGCTAGTGTTTTTAATAAAGTGTGGGGATATCCTCTTTGCAGGAACATGTCCTCTAGTATGTTAATCCCTTGCAAAAATAATTCATTTGTACTAGACATTCTTGAGGCTCTTATAAATTGCCCCTTTACTATGCCTCTCTTAGTGTAATGGGGGTGTCCACTGTCATAATGCAGGAAGGTGTTAGAGTGTGTCTTTTTTCTATAAATACTTGTTTGAAAGCAACCTGTTGTGGTGTTCTTACTCAACAATACATCTAAATAATGTAAAGAGCAATCACTGATTTCATGTGTGAAGGACAAAAATGTAGTAGTTGCGTTCAAATAGTATAAAAATTCTCCAAACTCTTCCTTGTTGCCCTTCCATAAAATGCATATATCATCTAGATAACGTTTGTACAATATAATGTGTTCTTTCCATTTTGTGGTATGGATAAAGGCCTTCTCCCATCTATAGAGGACAATGTTAGCATAAGACGAAGCACATGAGGCACCCATAGCCACCCCTTTCTTCTGTTGGAAAATTTCCCCGTTAAAGTAAATATAGTTGTTTAATAATACAGTTTCCATGAACGCAACTATTAAATTAATTAAGCTTCCTGTCAGCCCAGATTCAGTGGCCAAAATTTCGTTGAACCAGTCCAGACCTGTACTGTGTGGTATGCTAGGGAACAATTCTATAACGTCTATAGTGACTAATAAAAGGTCAGGGTCAAACAGGTTGGATGTAATGTTGCCTATAAATTCCCATGAGTCTTTACAGATGTAAGTAATAGTTGAAATGAGATGTTTTAAATTCTGATCTATAAATATGCCTATCGGCTCCGTGATGCTCCCTGCTCCTGCTACAATGGGTCTGAATTTCAGGGGTGCTAAGCCCTTATGTACCTTAGGTATCCCGAACATAACCGGGATTTTCAGTTTAGGTACAGAGAGAAAGTTGTAAAGTTTTTCATTACTGCCCCCCTGGTTGAGGTAGTCTTTAAGCGTGTAATGTATCTTGGAAGTGGCTAGGTTATATTCATTTCTTGAAATTAGCTCATAAGTTTCTCCATCTTGCAGGATGTTGTGTATGTAAGTCTCGTATTTAGAATTATACATAAGGACTACCCCTCCACCCTTGTCGGGTCTCATCACTCTGATATTTTCTTTGTTAATATGTTCAATAAGTTGGAGTAAATGGGAATCCAAATTGTTTTTAGTTTTTTTTATCCTGAGTGTTAATTCTCTCCCTGAGTGCATTTTCCACTAATTCTTCAAATACTTTCAAGTTGGGGTGTGTGGGGGGGGTTAAAAGTACTTCGTCTGCTGAGTGTGTCCTCTACTCTCTCTTGACCTTTAAAGTAAATAGCTAGGTTCAACTTCCTGACAAATAATTTAAATTCAATTAATGTTTTGGAAATGTCCATAGGTCATGTAGGAACAAAATGCAGCCCTTTGGTAAATAGCTGAAAAAATTCAGGAGTGATGCTGGCATCTGTGTAGTTATAAATCTTAAAATTGTTTTCACTAGAGATCTGACAACCATTTATGTCTGTGTGCAATTCTCCTAAATGCTCTAACATAGCAAATAAATTCTCTTCACCTATCTGCGCCCCCTGTTCCAACCTTGCTGTGGATACATTTGATTCCTCCCCGTCGGTCTGCCCTGGGGGTATTGAAAAACCTGAGACTGGTTACTAGTGTCTTTATTTGCTAACCGCTAACTCCTTCTCAGGGGTTCATTCCCGGGTGTGGCTGTTCCCTCTTGTGAGCTATCTCCAATATTATTATTATCTTTCTCTATGTGACTAGGTCTGTTATTCCTTGGTATTGGGTATGCCCTACCCTCTTTGTACTCCATCAAATCCCTGTCTAACTTCCTTGCTTTGCGTTCTATAACTTTAAGACAATGCTGGTCCACTTCTTTAAATACATCATTGTATTTCTTTTTGAAACTCAAAAAATTCCTATGGTTCACAATGTTTTCATTTAAAGAAGTCAATTCATTCAGTAAAATATCAGCTTTTCTCTAATAATCTTGGGTCATAAAATTCAAAATCTCAAGCCCTGTCTTGTCAAATAAATCTATCAATTGGGAATGTAAAGTTGAACCAACTGTAGCATTATTTGGAAACTTGAAGCAGCGGAGCCCTTTTGGCATTCGCTGCACATTGATACATTCATTTAAATAATTCATTTCTAATTGCGTATTTTTATAAGCATACAGTTTATTACTAAGCATTTCAAAATCAGTGTCCATTCTCTCAAATTGTTTATGTCCAGTACCTTGCTTAAATACGTATTGTTGTTCTGTCCACGCTCTAAAATTAAATGCGTTTTGATTTGCATTTAATGTAGTATCATTACAACCATCCCTTTGGTCATGTCTAGATTGCTGGTCTTGTTCAGCATAGTTATTAACAGCCGTTAATAAGCTGGAAGCAACGTTCTCACCGCCATTCGGCTCCTGAGTTCATGTGTGTACTTTTCCTTTAGTTTGTCTTTGTTGCTGGTTTCCCGGCAACGATGAAGAACAGTCAGGTTTGGTTGCAGTTAGCAAGTTGCTAATGTGCGTCATCATAGCTAGCAATTTGTTAAATTCTTGCCTGGTGACTGGGGAATCTTCTTGTTCCTCCCTGAGCAATAATGGCGTATTAGGGAAGTTTGAACCAGCTGGATCTTCCGCCATTGAAGAAACGTAGCAAACAACAAACAAAGCTAAGTAAAAAACCAGATATAAACTTATTTCCAAAGGCAGGAAAACAGCGTGGTTCAGCTAGCCAGTATAATTACGAAATGAATGGCTCTAGTGCACTTCGAAGTAACTCAAGAACAGCAACAGTCGTAGTTCCAATAGCAGGTTAAATCCTTTATTTTAACAGACAACGGAATTCTCCAAACAAGCGCTTTCGCCTGGTTGTACCAGGCTTTATCAAGTTGAATTAAATTAAAGCTTTCTGTCCTTTATATACTGAAAGTATTTAGTCATGTGATATTTGCAGCACTTGCTAATTACATTAATTAACAGAACTTCTGCTTGTTAAAAAATGCAGTTTAAAAGTCTGAATGATTCTTAAAAAAATACTAATTCCAAAATTAACATAAATATATACTGACATAAATATTCTAAAATCTACCCAGTAGGAACATGTATATGCTCTCAGTAGTATCATAAAAATTCTTCTTAAAAATATATACACAAAATAAAAATGTTTTGTGTTCATTTTTATATGTTAAAAAGTGTTTTACATTGTGAAAGAAGTCAGAAACCAAACATTGTTTAAATATTCTTAGCTTGTTTAAACAAGCTCTCTATAGCTCTTCCTTTCTATATAATTAGAACTTCTATAACAAGTGTCAGGAAAACAAAGCTTAGAATATAGGCAGTGTCTACTTGTAAAAGAGAGGTAAAGCCAAATCTCTGTAAGGTAATAGGTAATAATGATGGAAGAGGAGAACCATATGTTAAGTCTGTGGATGTCTTCAGCCAATATACTTAATGTAATTTATCTCTGTTTATTTTTAATACACTCTTCAAGCTAATATTATCGTTAAGGCCAGGATGGTGGGTGGCATTTAACTTAATCTGCCAAATTAGTTCGCGATTTTCTAGGCGAGATTCCCAATCCCCACCCCTGGCGTCCTGCTTAACCTGTTCAATTACCAGAAATTTTAGCTGCATGTTAGGGCAATTTAAAAAATGTTTATAAAATGCATTTGTCTCCCTTTTTCTTTTGATGTCATTGAGGTGCTCATAAATGCGTCTTTTGAGCATTCTCTCTGTCTTCCCTATATAAAAACTGTCACAGGACAGACAGACCCCCAGATATACTACCCCTTTCGTAGTACAAGTGTATCTGTCATAGGGGTATAAACATGTCTTTCTAGCAGCTAAATAATAACACTCCTTTTCTATTATGTAACTACATTGGTTGCAGGCCCCACATTTTTGTGTGCCCAATTTTCTTGTATTTCTGAAATTTTTGTTGTCTTTTCTACATTCAAATAACCCTTTAAGGTTAGTGTCCCTCTTCCTGGTGTAGCTTACATTGTCAGATAAAAGCTGATGGATGTCTTCATTTAACACTAAAATAGGCCAAAAAGTGTTGATAGTGCTTTCAATAACATCTGAGCCCCCATTAAAAGTATAAACAAAATTGTTTTTTAAAAGTGAATTACTCTGTTCGTTGTTGGGTTGCTTTGTAACTATTCCTTTTCCCAATAAAGGGGGATGCAGGGAATCTCTTTTGTTTACTACCTCTAATGCTAGTGTTTTTAATAAAGTGTGGGGATATCCTCTTTGCAGGAACATGTCCTCTAGTATGTTAATCCCTTGCAAAAATAATTCATTTGTACTAGACATTCTTGAGGCTCTTATAAATTGCCCCTTTACTATGCCTCTCTTAGTGTAATGGGGGTGTCCACTGTCATAATGCAGGAAGGTGTTAGAGTGTGTCTTTTTTCTATAAATACTTGTTTGAAAGCAACCTGTTGTGGTGTTCTTACTCAACAATACATCTAAATAATGTAAAGAGCAATCACTGATTTCATGTGTGAAGGACAAAAATGTAGTAGTTGCGTTCAAATAGTATAAAAATTCTCCAAACTCTTCCTTGTTGCCCTTCCATAAAATGCATATATCATCTAGATAACGTTTGTACAATATAATGTGTTCTTTCCATTTTGTGGTATGGATAAAGGCCTTCTCCCATCTATAGAGGACAATGTTAGCGTAAGACGAAGCACATGAGGCACCCATAGCCACCCCTTTCTTCTGTTGGAAAATTTCCCCGTTAAAGTAAATATAGTTGTTTAATAATACAGTTTCCATGAACGCAACTATTAAATTAATTAAGCTTCCTGTCAGCCCAGATTCAGTGGCCAAAATTTCGTTGAACCAGTCCAGACCTGTACTGTGTGGTATGCTAGGGAACAATTCTATAACGTCTATAGTGACTAATAAAAGGTCAGGGTCAAACAGGTTGGATGTAATGTTGCCTATAAATTCCCATGAGTCTTTACAGATGTAAGTAATAGTTGAAATGAGATGTTTCAAATTTTGATCTATAAATATGCCTATCGGCTCCGTGATGCCCCCTGCTCCTGCTACAATGGGTCTGAATTTCAGGGGTGCTAAGCCCTTATGTACCTTAGGTATCCCGAACATAACCGGGATTTTCGGTTTAGGTACAGAGAGAAAGTTGTAAAGTTTTTCATTAATGCCCCCCTGGTTGAGGTAGTCTTTAAGCGTGTAATGTATCTTGGAAGTGGCTAGGTTATATTAATTTCTTGAAATTAGCTCATAAGTTTCTCCATCTTGCAGGATGTTGTGTATGTAAGTCTCGTATTTAGAATTATACATAAGGACTACCCCTCCACCCTTATCGCGTCTCATCACTCTGATATTTTCTTTGTTAATATGTTCAATAAGTTGGAGTAAATGGGAATCCAAATTGTTTTTAGTTTTTTTATCCTGAGTGTTAATTCTCTCCCTGAGTGCATTTTCCACTAATTCTTCAAATACTTTCAAGTTGGGGTGTGTGGGGGGGTTAAAAGTACTTCGTCTGCTGAGTGTGTCCTCTACTCTCTCTTGACCTTTAAAGTAAATAGCTAGGTTCAACTTCCTGACAAATAATTTAAATTCAATTAATGTTTTGGAAATGTCCATAGGTCATGTAGGAACAAAATGCAGCCCTTTGGTAAATAGCTGAAAAAATTCAGGAGTGATGCTGGCATCTGTGTAGTTATAAATCTTAAAATTGTTTTCACTAGAGATCTGACAACCATTTATGTCTGTGTGCAATTCTCCTAAATGCTCTAACATAGCAAATAAATTCTCTTCACCTATCTGCGCCCCCTGTTCCAACCTTGCTGTGGATACATTTGATTCCTCCCCGTCGGTCTGCCCTGGGGGTATTGAAAAACCTGAGACTGGTTACTAGTGTCTTTATTTGCTAACCGCTCACTCTTTCTCAGGGGTTCATTCCCGGGTGTGGCTGTTCCCTCTTGTGAGCTATCTCCAATATTATTATTATCTTTCTCTATGTGACTAGGTCTGTTATTCTTTGGTATTGGGTATGACCTACCCTCTTTGTACTCCATCAAATCCCTGTCTAACTTCCTTGCTTTGCGTTCTATAACTTTAAGACAATGCTGGTCCACTTCTTTAAATACATCATCGTATTTCTTTTTGAAACTCAAAAAATTCCTATGGTTCACAATGTTTTCATTTAAAGAAGTCAATTCATTCAGTAAAATATCAGCTTTTCTCTGATAATCTTGGGTCATTAAATTCAAAATCTCAAGCCCTGTCTTGTCAAATAAATCTATCAATTGGGAATGTAAAGTTGAACCAACTGTAGCATTATTTGGAAACTTGAAGCAGCGGAGCCCTTTTGGCACTCGCTGCACATTGATACATTCATTTAAATAATTAATTTCTAATTGCGTATTTTTATAAGCATACAGTTTATTACTAAGCATTTCAAAATCAGTGTCCATTCTCTCAAATTGTTTATGTCCAGTACCTTGCTTAAATACGTATTGTTGTTCTGTCCACGCTCTAAAATTAAATGCGTTTTGATTTGCATTTAATGTAGTATCATTACAACCATCCCTTTGGTCGTGTCTAGAGTGCTGGTCTTGTTCAGCATAGTTATTAACAGCCGTTAATAAGCTGGAAGCAACGTTCTCACCGCCATTCGGCTCCTGAGTTTGTGTGTGTACTTTTCCTTTAGTTTGTCTTTGTTGCTGGTTTCCCGGCAATGATGAAGAACAGTCATGTTTGGTTGCAGTTAGCAAGTTGCTAATGTGCGTCATCATAGCTAGCAATTTGTTAAATTCTTGCCTGGTGACTGGGGAATCTTCTTGTTCCTCCCTTGGCAATAATGGCGTATTAGGGAAGTTTGAACCAGCTGGATCTTCCGCCATTGAAGAAACGTAGCAAACAACAAACAAAGCCAAGTAAAAAAACAGATATAAACTTATTTCCAAAGGCAGGAAAACAGCGTGGTTCAGCTAGCCAGTATAATTACGAAATGAATGGCTCTAGTGCACTTCGAAGTAACTCAAGAACAGCAACAGTCGTAGTTCCAATAGCAGGTTAAATCCTTTATTTTAACAGACAACAGAACTCTCCAAACAAGCACTTTCGCCTGGTTGTACCAGGCTTTATCAAGTTGAATTAAATGAATGCTTTCTGTCCTTTATATACTGAAAGTATTTAGTCATGTGATATTTGCAGCACTTGCTAATTACATTAATTAACAGAACTTCTGCTTGTTAAAAAATGCAGTTTAAAAGTCTGAATGATTCTTAAAAAAATACTAATTCCAAAATTAACATAAATATATACTGACATAAATACTCTAAAATCTACCCAGTAGGAACATGTATATGCTCTCAGAAGTATCATAAAAATTCTTCTTAAAAATATATACACAAAATAAAAATGTTTTGTGTTAATTTTTATATGTTAAAAAGTGTTTTACATTGTGAAAGAAGTCAGAAACCAAACATTGTTTAAATATTCTTAGCTTGTTTAAACAAGCTCTCTATAGCTCTTCCTTTCTATATAATTAGAACTTCTATAACAAGTGTCAGGAAAACAAAGCTTAGAATATAGGCAGTGTCTATTTGTAAAAGAGAGGTAAAGCCAAATCTCTGTAAGGTGAGAGGTAATAATGATGGAAGAGGAGAACCATATATTAAGTCTGTGGATGTCTTCAGCCAATATAGTTAATGTAATTTATCTCTGTTTATTTTTAATACACTATTCAAGCTAATACTATCGTTAAGGCCAGGATGGTGGGTGGCATTTAACTTAATCTGCCAAATTAGTTCGCGATTTTCTAGGCGAGATTCCCAGTCCCCACCCCTGGCGTCCTGCTTAACCTGTTCAATTACCAGAAATTTTAGCTGCATGTTTATAAAATGCATTTGTCTCCCTTTTTCTTTTGATGTCATTGAGGTGCTCATAAATGCGTCTTTTGAGCATTCTCTCTGTCTTCCCTATATAAAAACTGTCACAGGACAGACAGACCCCCAGATATACTACCCCTTTCGTAGTACAAGTGTATCTGTCATAGGGATATAAACATGTCTTTCTAGCAGCTAAATAATAACACTCCTTTTCTATTATGTAACTACATTGGTTGCAGGCCCCACATTTTTGTGTGCCCAATTTTCTTGTATTTCTGAAATTTTTGTTGTCTTTTCTACATTCAAATAACCCTTTAAGGTTAGTGTCCCTCTTCCTGGTGTAGCTTACATTGTCAGGTAAAAACTGATGGATGTCTTCATTTAACGCTAAAATAGGCCAAAAAGTGTTGATAGTGCTTTCAATAACATCTGAGCCCCCATTAAAAGTATAAACAAAATTGTTTTTTAAAAGTGAATTACTCTGTTCGTTGTTGGGTTGCTTTGTAACTATTCCTTTTCCCAATAAAGGGGGATACAGGGAATCTCTTTTGTTTACTACCTCTAATGCTAGTGTTTTTAATAAATGCTTAGTTATGTCTATGCTTATTTATCTAAATGCATAGAAATGAAAATAGTCCCGATCGGACTTAGATTCTTTAAATACCCAATGGGATTGGATGTCACAGAGAATATTATACACGAATTTAACAATTTTTTTGATCAAAGTGGTTTAAAGTATATGTCAATAATTATAAAGTTCAATGATGATAAGTTAGTTAATTTAATACAAGAGGTGGAAGAATTAAACAAACTGATTAGGAATGATTTACTTTTTTCCCAATGGGAGAAATTGTATGTTAAGCAGTTTTCCAGTGCAGAATACAACATACAGAGAGTGTACGGTCGGAAGATGAAGAAATTTCTTAGGGATTTGGATCATTACAAAAGTGGGAGAGCCTACTTGTGGGACAAGAATAAAAACAAAAATAAAAATAATTATATAAATCAACATAAAGTAGAGACCTATTCAAGAACTGACAAGAATTATACACAGCATAGTCAGGAAACAGCAGATAATTCAGATTTTTTATATACAAATCACAGGGAGAGGGAAAAACATTGGACCAGGGGGAATTGGAAAGGACAGCAGTATTATCAACATTTAAGACACCATTAAAGGTACATGACAATGGTGGTCCCATTGGAGACAGGGATGATATAGTAGAAGACATCAGGGATGATGAAGGTTTAACATCTACAATTACACAGGGTATGAATTAACTACGAGCCATTTCGACCTGTTGTCCACAGGGATCAAGTATATTCCAACCAACAAGTTTATTGGCGAAGTCAAAAGGTATGTCAGGAAATTAAATTTGGCTATTATGTTTAAAGATACTAGAGCCGCAGGTACATTCTATCACACTTACACTACCTTACAAGTATTAAAAAAGAAGAGTACGTACATACCCCCCATGCATCCTACATTTGCTATGTATGATAAAGTAGTGACTCAACAGATCTATCAGTTAAATAAACAGTTAGCAGGTATCCATCCTAAGTCCAACCTAACTGTTGAAGAATACAAGGTGCTTCAGGAATTAAAGAATGGAAAAAGCATTAGAATTATGAAACCAGATAAGGGGGGTATAGTTATTTATGAAAGTCTACTGTACACCTGTAAAGTACATGAATTGTTACATACTTCAGGTAACTATTCTAATGTTTCCCTCAATGAAATCAACATTGGCTATAGAAAAATTGACATGTGCATAGAGGAATTCTTAATTGACAATAGGATAAACGATGATATTTACAAGTATATTAAAGTAGATTATCCCACTTTAGCCACCATAGTAGGCATCCCGAAGATACATAAAGGAATAGAAGATCCCCCTTTTAGACCGATAATATCAGGGAGCAGATCTAAGACATTTCCTGTGGGTAAAGTGATTGACACATATCTCAAACATGTATATGGAAACATTTCACATATAGCTAAAGATTCCTAGGAATTTTTAAAAAGTTATCCCATATATTTATCCAACAATGATATATTATTTTTGACCATTGATGTCATAGATTTGTTCTCATGCATTCCTAAGAAGGAGGGACTAGAGGCATTTGCATGTAGTATCAGGAAATGTGCTGACATTCAATGGGACACCACATGTCTTCTCATCGAAATGATGTCGTTGGTCCTTGACCATAATTATATCTTTTTTGAAGGAGAATGTTTCAGGCAAACCAGGGGCATAGCTATGGGAGCCACTTGTGCCCCTATATACGCCAACCTGGTCATGCTTGAGTGGGAAGAGACTAAAATATCTGAAAGCAATTATACAAAATATATTAAATATTATTCAAGATATTTTGTCGACATCTATTTGATATGGGATGGTGGAGACATTTTGTTGGATCAATTTTTGTATTATATCAATAATAGTAATAGTTACTTGAAATTTACATTTTGTAAAAATAACAAGGGTCTGGCATACTTAGATACACTAGTTTCTAGAGATGACAACAAGTTTAGTTCTAAGATATATAGGAAAAACACATTTTCAAATAACTATTTAGAATATTCTAGCAATCATCCAAAGAGGCAATTTATGAATATATATAAGGGGCAACTTATTAGAGCAGTCAGGATGACATCAGTATACACTGACATGTTAGATGAAGTGACATTCATCACCTCACTATTTGAGGAAAGAGGATATGATGTCAAAGCCATGTCCAAAGTTAGGAAATATGTAATTAATGAGTGGGGGAAAAATATACACCCTTATTGGGAGAAAGATATAACAACAGTAATGAAAAGGTGGTGCAAAACTTAGCTGTTAAGATGACAGATGATAGCTCCTTTGACAGGACATGTATTTTGGAATATGGAGCACATATTGGTAAGGTTAAGAAAATCCTGACTGATAATTGGCATATTATATATTAGTAGATCAGGATATTGCCCCTATTTTAGGTCAAGGCCCCAGATTTGTCAATAAAATTGGCATTAACATTAAACTTCTATTAGAGAGAGGTCATATAAATAAGACCCCCATATATAGGAGCACAACTAAATGTGGGGCATGTAAACAATGTTACACTATATTTCAGGGTGATAGTGTGGTGTTGGACAACTATAACCACACTTGTATAAAAGTTTGTGGAGGTAATTGTCAAACCAAAATGGTCATTTACCTTGCTATATGTAGGACCTGTTCTGGGTTCTACATAGGCAAGACACAAAGGAGATTCAATAGACGCATTTATTCCCATCTATATAGTAATAAAAGAAAGGATGACAAAAATGCGCTCTATAGACATATTAAGGAGCATGGAGACAGTCACTTCTTTAATTTTGGTATAGTAGACATTGTGCAGGTTGACCCAAGAGGGGGAGATTTTAAAGGCTTGCTCCTATATAAAGAATTATGGTGGCAAATTCATACTGATGCCTCTGTTTCACCAGGTTTAAATGACACTATATCTATTAAACCATTATTGGCCTTGAAATGATATATTTATTAAGTAGTTTCTTTTATGTTCATTGTAGTAAGCCATTGACATTGCAGTGTTAAATAGCAACTTGTTAATTGTAATTCTTTATATTCTCTGTGACTAAAATAATATAATCCATATATTTGATATATTTTATATATTTGACATATTCTTATATATTTTATATATTCTATGGTTATTAAGCTGATTTTTTGAACTGATTTTTTGAAGTATATTTTTAACTACAATTCATGTTTATTTTTTGTATGTAATACAACAATTTACTATAGTAGTATTGCTGTGTTAGTTAATGTGTATGTATGTCTTTAAAATTAGTAAGACTGATTTCAAAAAGAATTGGCACCAAAAAAGTTATTTAAAGATCTGTTAACGTCGGTTTTAGTGTTCGGATGAAGCTTGTATTCATACAAGTGAAAGCGCTTAACCTTTTGCAGTCTGGATTCAGTAAATGTACTTTCGCTATTTGAGTCATTCGTTTGTTGTTAAACATTTTTGTGTTGCTGGTTATCGTTGGTGCAATTGAAGCATTGAAGTAGTGTGTGGATTTCCCAAGACACAGAGGTCCATTTGCGTTACGGTGGATAATCACTCTATGCATTATCTGGATGGAACTCTGGAGAGGCAAGCAGGGTACACTATCCATTTGCCTATTCTTTGTTCCCCTACTTGCAGTCATCCCTATCAAAAGAATCTTTTTTCTCCATTGTTGTGCTGGCTTAGTTCTTAGAATACGTTCTGCTACTTTACTAATATAATACTCTGTATAGCTGCTTTTATTCTCCTTCAGGATCTACATCTAAAATCCCACTCTCTCCTTATTTCCTGAATTTCGTGCCTGCTTCATTATCGTCCCTTTCCACTATAAACTGTAACCTTCTGCTTGTGTTATGTATAGGAGCCTTAACTGCATAGCTCTAAATTATCCTTTCAAATCAGGTAATCCTAAACCAACTTGTTCTATTGGAAGGCTTATCTTATCCCATTTAATGCTTGCCTTCTTTCCCTCCCAGATACATTCCTTCAGTTCTTTATTTATTGCTCACAACTTCTCCTCTGGTTGATAAAATATGTCTGACCTGTATTTTCACTGCTTGTATCTTACTTTCCATATCCATAAACAACAGCTTTTCTATACTGACTTTTTACAAGACTTGAGGAGGGTTATTGTAAAAATTTGAAATAGTGTTACTACAAATACCGTAATAAAAAATGTTTCATGTATGTGGGCAAACAAATTAGCTGATAGAACTACTACCCTACAATGGGAGATTGAGGAGTGTTTCCCTGAGGGATTGTTCTTTTTGCCATAGAATAATAAATTAGATTAAATGTCTGTGAATTTCCAATTACTTGTAATCAAGTGTTATATATATGTATATAAAATATATATATTATATGTGCATGCACACACGCGCACACAAACACACACGCACACATCTACATGTTTGTATACGGGTCTATATCATAAGAGCGAAAGTTCAAAAGAACTAACACTCAAACATTGAAAAGGCACAAACATCGAACGTTATATTGTGGGGGCTGTGCCCCCCCCGCTAAATATATATTCCAACTCTGAGGTGGCACTACAGTGAGCAAAGGGCAAATATTCCTATCCTCACTGTACTGTGACCCCAGAAAAAGTGTTTCGATGTCCGGCATTTTCGATCATAAGAGCATTCGTTTTTTTTGAACTTTCACTCTTATGATATAGACCCGTTTGTATACGTGTGTGTGTGTGTGTGTGTGTGTGTGTGTGTGTGTGTGTGTGTGTGTGTGTGTGTGTGTGTGTGTGTATACGCATGCTCGCATGTGATAGATATGTAGATAGATAGGGTCTATAGTGAATTTCCAGTCCATTGGCTGTTGAATATATGAAACTCACAAATGTTGAAAATGACAGTAATATCAAAATGTCATTGAAGCCCCTGTACTTCCCACACTCCGACTAGTTTAAACATACCAACTGTGAGTCACTCACTTCCCTCATTGTTAGCATCCTCCTGCAGAAAACTTATGGAGCTGCTAAATGCAAGCAGTGTAAGTGAATCTGATCGATCCATTTTCACTGCTAAAATCAAATGGGATGCAGATGGTCACTTGGTCTGCACACACATCAATGAAATACACTTTGAGATAATGCAGACAGCACTACAAATCAACCATATGCATCTCAGTAAAATGAAAGGCTCCACACACACACACACACACACACACACACACACACACACACACACACACACACACACACACGTGTGTGTGTGTGTGTGTGTGTGTGTGTGTGTGATTGTGTGTGTGTAGATATTTTTACAGATAGAGATAAAATTGGATGTGGCTGAAAGTTAAGGAAATGTGAGGCTTTTAAAGCTCATAAAGGATATAAACTCAAGCAATGAATTGAATTCAGTAGTTGTATTGTAATAAGGTGTACAAAAGTAATGTAATATTATCCATGGTGGCCTGAATTTAAAAGTATTCATACTCAAAACAAAATAAATTTTAGGATATACTACTTTGACTCATAGGTTCTTATGTAAGTATTAGGCTAGCTGCCCTTGTGGGCCATTAAAGCCTAGCCAATTTCTCATTGTGCTCGAAATAACTTATCCCATTTTGATATAGATTGGCCTTACTCAGCCCATGGTCAATAACTATATATTACCCCAAATGAGAATAACTGGATCATACCATAGATAATTTGAGGGGACCCATGCATAGGATAAAGCATATAGGAACTCTCTCTGTCTTTTAGCAGTACATTGTATCATGATGCTTGAATTTGGATATTAATTTGAGTCATTTATTTTATTTGTATTTATAAAAATGTAAGTTTAAAGTTCTATTATTTTACTGAATTAGTGTGTAAATTAATTACTTTTTGAATAAAAATCCTCTAAAAGTTAATATTTATTGTATTTATTATGTTTTCAAAAAGGATGGAAAGGGCAACTCTAATTGATGGCATCATGTGATGTCATTAACTTGAAATTTGTTATACACGTGCTTGAAACATACTTGTTATGCTCCCCTCTCTTCTCCTTTAGAAGGTAAAACACAATAACATCAGGTCTTTACTAAAGTGAACAAAAATAAGTCTGCTGCTTTTAACCATTTTTTCTTGTGAGTGTACCATGTTTAGTCAGCCATACGTAGAAGGGCATTACATAGACAGTAGCATTTTAAGAAACGTTATTCCAACTTTCTAAATGTATAACAAATAGTTTTTCCTACTCTTTCTCTTTTCTTCTAAATGAATAGCCTATAACATCTTCTACATTATAATTGACTTTTGTCTGTTATGTGTTCGTAAGAAGACTGAAATGGTCAGAAACTTTAACAAAATGTGGCTTTTATCACATGTTTTATATTGCAAGTAATACAGCTGTCCCTGAATGACTCTATGGAATTAGTGCTACTGTATGGCATAATTTGTTCTAGTTTTAGTCCCATTTTGTGTGATGCGGGTGTCATAATAATATGTTTATCACCCAAGGCTGTTGCTTACCTCTAGCCCCAACATATCTTTCTTTCCTTGCTTTTCCTCTTACTGTTGTCCTATCCACTCATTTTGAACAGATGTTCTGTTATGAGCATCTCTAGAGAGGGTATGTGTAACTTTTCAGGACTTTACTTTGCTCTGCACTCTTTACCATCAATTACTTTGATTTTACTGACCTTTGCAGATGATAGCAGAATTGGTACATAGTAAGAATTTTTAGCTTGAAGAAATTCTCATCAGTATACACTTTCTTAGCAAAAATTGTTATGTTTCCTGCGTACCTAAGGTGCTCATTTATCTGTAACTTGATTAGTATTAGACTGTTTCATCAGCAAATATTTGTTTTATTGCTCTAGAGAGAGAGAGAGAGAGAGACAGAGAGAAAACACAGCTTCAGTCACTTTGCTGTAGACTTTCATTTAGCCAGATGTCTGCTGTATAATGTGAAATAAAATGTAAAAGACAGAAATGTAAGCTCCTAAAAAAGAAAGAAAGAAATTTGAGGTTTCATGTAAACCTAAAGATGGGCACAGAAGAGGTCAAAACTGCATACACATGGCACAAAAAGGAAGAAGCAACCAAATCAGTCATTTTTATGTAGAAGCACTCATTTTGAGATTCATGGCATTACATGATTTATAGTCCCCAAACCAAGGTGGATATTCTGTAGTCTAAAATCACATAACCACTGAACAGAATGCTTTGTCTATATACTGTAAATATCTTTAAAAAGCTATTGTAATTCTGACAACCCCCAATTCTCTAAACTTAGTTTTGCCTGACTATTGAATTTACTAGTATCAAATGTTTTATATGTTTACAACTCTTGTACTAACTGTGCAGTTATTATTCAGTTTATGTCATGACTTATTTATATTCTCTGATTCCTCTGCTAATGTTGCAAAATACTTTTTAGTAGTATTTCTTCTATATTTCCCAGGTAAAGCCTGTGGCAGATGGAATTACATTAGTGTTCTAGCCTACACCAGCAAACAAACCTATAAAAATATAGAAACAAAAACAAAGCCCCAATAATCAAATTAGATATGAAGAAATCCCACAAATGCTAAATTCTAAGCATAAATAAAGCCAGTGGTTTTGTGATAATTCAACCCCTTCTGTACCCTCTATGTGAGCTAGGACTTTCCCCACTGCTTATTGGATTACAGTAGCTATGCAGAGACAAGGAGTACTCCCAAAAAATAAACAAATAAGTAAACAAAACCTATCTCCATGACAAATTCCCAACCTTTCCCTGAAAATGATATAAGATCACAGTAAAATAGCAAATATAAAATACACATACAAAAAAAACTGCTTACAGAATAATAAATATCAGTAGTACTGAAGAAATTATCATAGGTACCTGCCCAATCCTGCCAGGTCTTTTAGTGAGCATGAAGATCTCTGTACTAAACTCCAGGGTATAAATATTAATGAAAATGCCGTTAGTATGATATAGGAAACTTAAACTACCCAGAGGCTGACTGTATGAACTAATCAGCATCAAGTAAACATACTCGAATATTAATTGAATGTTGTTAACCAAAACACATTGAAACAAAATGCACAAAATATGTCTGTGATGGTAATATCATAGATATACTGACAAAACTACAATATTTCCGATCTGCACATGTGACTGCACCCTCTGTAGTTAACACAACTTATGATATCATTATATTTACTTAAACGTATAAAAGGTCTTTATACTTATTCATAACTGAATCATCTTTTTAGATGTTACAGTGAAAACTTTAATGCAGAAAACTCTATAGTTATGAAAGTGGACTGGGATAGTGTTCTCAACGTTCCAAATAACTCTTCTAAGGATACACTTGAAGGGTCTTCTATATTCATGAGTTTAAAATCAAGAAGACATAAGTATACAAGTAAATTCAGCAACAATCCCCTTTGGTTCAATTACATAATAAGATATACAATAGAAAAAGAGAAGCTATTTAACTTTCAAAAATTGCCCTGGTCACAAAAACAAGTCTTGTTTAGATAGCCTACAGAAACTATATATGTTATTAAACTTTTCAGTTCTAGATATCAATTATACACAATTTCAAATGCTGAAAGCAGCCATATAATAATCTTTAATCACATCAGTAAATTAATAATGAAAAGTTATGACTAACATTATCACTGAATAATTACATAATCAACGAGCTCCAGGACACAGCAAATATACTTCTTGAAATAATTTTCTGTGTCCTTCACAATAAGGAAAGACATTCCAGTTTTGAAATGCTAACTGCCACTACCACAATCATAATTGTAAACTTCACTTCCATAGCACCAGACAACATTTGTGGTTATTCCTTTTACAGAGTCAAGAAAAATCTAACTAAATCCCTGCCAGTCATGTTAAACAAAATGTTAGCATATGTACACATGTATTCTCCAGTAAAAGACTGTAGTTCTACCAGTTCACAAAATGGGGGGTCACTGCAAACATCAGCATTTTAGACCTATAAATCTGACCAGTATGTACAGTCATATATATAAATATATATACATATATATATATATATATATATATATATATATATATATATATATATATATATATATATATATATATATATATATGTATACAGAGAGAGAGAGAGATAGCAGTATACATAATAAAAGCTATCCAGAATAACAAAGAGGGTCATTTTCTATTAGATAAGTAACTGTGTTTGTTAAGAGAAGAACTTGGCATCTAAATCTTTTGGAATTCTCTAAAGAGGTGGCAGCAGCTCTTGATAA
Organism: Protopterus annectens; assembly: GCF_019279795.1. Taxonomy (NCBI): domain Eukaryota; kingdom Metazoa; phylum Chordata; order Ceratodontiformes; family Protopteridae; genus Protopterus; species Protopterus annectens. The sequence continues at coordinate 485,607,008 of NC_056748.1, forward strand.
AGAACCTACAGAGCACATTGCTTATCTTGGCCTTACAAATACACTCAACGTTCCATAGAAGAAATGACCTGATAAATTAAAGATATCAGTCCATGCATAGTTTTGTATGTAACACTCTGGTTAAGTTTACCTTCCACACCAAGTGAGGTCACCAGTGGTGTCCCACAAGGCTCTGTGCTGGGTTTACTTATTTTGGAACACTTCCTTTTAGATATAAAAGTGGAAGATACCCTCAGAAAGCCAAATTCACTCATTGTTGTAGTATGGCAAAATAGACAATAAAAAACAAATACCAGCAACTAGAATTAACAGTTCATCCAATGAAAATGCAAGCATAACGTAAAAAACTAAACTAAAACAAATGAACCCACACATGGCCAGGATCAAATGGTAAAAACAGCTTAATAAATCAAAAATGGTTAGCGCTTTCACAAGTCAAAAGCCCACTTCTTTAGACCAAACAGAATGAATACACAAATCATGCTTTTAAATATTTTTTAAATCCATGTTAAAATGAGAAAGCATTCTGTAGGAACTTCCTGTTACGTCATTAATTACAAAGTATCCAGCGTCATAAAACATCATCTTAAAGATATAATCATTTAAAGACCAAGTCATAAGGTCTATAATATTATACATTAACCTAAATATCACTATAATTTATTGAAAACTTATATAAATTATCAGAACAAATACTGGCACATTTCTATTAAACCTGCCATCAAAATAAATAGCAAGTTCATACAACAAACAGAAAACATCTTAAACTAAATCATAAATTAAACACTAAAAAATGAAAAAAATAAATATCTCACCTAAAACTATCCAGGATAAGAATACCCATTTAAGTGTATACCAAAAATCCTATTAAAAGTATTGTGCAAAATAACTACACTCGATAAACTGTCTTCCGGCTTTTCCTGGTTAGAGGTTGCCACAGCGGAACTCCGGTCCGCTAATGATTGGCAGTAGATTTTTACGTGCTGGCTTGCTGGGCCTAACGCACAACCTTCAACGAAGGAACACCCATTTACGCATGTCAAAGATGCTCTAACTGAGAATCGAACGTGCGACGTCTAACAGTGAGGTGACAACGCTACCGCAGCACCACCACCGCAGTATCAAAATAACTACACTCAATAACTTATCTAAATAGACATCTGTTCTTAAGTGTGAGCTTTAACAGCACATTACCATTCAACCCTTTAGTGCCATCAGCCTGCAGTCTTATAATCCATTTGGTCTCATGCAGCTCTGTAATATTTCTTATATCACCTAAGCATTCATTCCTTTGATTGGCCTCACTGGCCATAAATCTAAAAGTATGATGCTCAGAGTTGGCCATAACATGTTTAGACAAAGCATTAATATGTGAGTTATTTCTAATATTATAAATATGTTCCCAAATCATGTCCTTAAATCACTGATTCATCTTACTTACATAGAACAACTTACATAAAATGCAATAAGCTAAGTATATGATATGAATATTATTACAATTGGCTTTAACATTAAAGAGAAACAAACTACCTGTTACAGGATGTGCAAACTGACCCACTGTATCTAACAAAGCACAAAAACTACACTTCCCACAAGGTTGTGTGCGTGTATTCACATTTAAGTCAGAGCACTGTTAGTATTCACTTGGTAGCATAATAATGTCTTAATGGACTTTCTATTCTTATATCTAAAAGAAGGGTTTTCACCCACTACATTTCTTATTTTATCATCTACAGTTAAAATGTTCCAATGTTTACATATAATGTTAGTTACATTACTACTACTACTATAAAACAGAGAAAATTTTAATCCATCACTAGCCTCATGAACATTATTCTTCCTTTGGGGAAGTGTTACATCAGAAAAATATGGTCTTGCCTTAGTAGGTCTCAGTGAAATAACTTCATCCATCACACATTTCACCTGGACTTTATCATAACATCTAGCTACAAAACTATCAGTGAAATGCATTATCTCATTATGAAAATGTTTTTCATCTGCATTAATTCTAGAGGCTCTTATGCCCTGTCCTTTTCCTACATTGGTGAAAATGTGGCCCAGGTGCACACTCTTCCTATGTAACAGTTTACTGCAGTAGCATGGCTTATGAAATACTTGAGTATTAGCCTCACTAAGTATAGATTGTGTCACACACACATCCAGAAATCCAGTACTATTATCAGAACACTTAACATCAAACTTAAGATATGATATAGAATTGTGTACAAAATCAATAAATTCAGTTAATTGTGCTTTGGTACCTGTCCACAGTAAAAATATATCATCAACAAACTGCCAATAAAAAGAAATAAACTGACTATATCTACTATCATGCAAAACATACTGTTGTTTCCACACAGCCATTACCATATTGGCATAGCTATTTGCACAAATAGTGCCTATAGCAACACTATTAAGTTGCAATTAATATCTATTTTGAAAAACAAACATATTATTAGGCAGTGCAATATCCACAAACACCCTCAACAGGTATATGGTTCTTTTATCATAGTTACTATATTCAGATAAATAAGTAATTCTAGCTTGTTTACCTTCCCCATTTTGGTATGATGGTAAACAATCACCTTACATCTATAGTAACTAGCAAAGTGTTAATGTTAAATTGAGCAGAAAATGCATACACATATAAATTATGCAAAACATTGTTGAGTGTCTCTGAAAATATATTGATTCATATCTAATACTGGATGCAAATGTTTTTCAGTATAAATCGAAAATGGTTCAGTCAGCCATCCTGCTGCTATAACTGTAGGTCTCAAGGGTGACTTATGGAGATGCTTATGTATCTTAGGAATACCTTGTATTGTAGGTACTGCAGGATAATCAACCCTAAAATAGTCATATAATTCATAAGTAATAAATCTAGTATAAAGCAATTCATTTAAGAGCATATCTATCTTAAACTGCATTCAATATATGTCAATATTGGCAAAACATTTTATACATAATATCTGCTAACATAGTTAGCATGGTATAGTTATAGTATTCAGTGTCCATGATGACAATAGGGCTGCCCTTGTCTGCTGGTTTTATAATGATATTCTTATTCTTTTGTAATCCACATAATGCCTGTTTTTCCTCCCAAGTTATATTATAATAAGACTAAGATATATGTTTACTACAATACATTTCCTAAATTTCATTAATACAAATCTTACAGAAAGTATCCATCAATGGATGTAAGGCAGGCATTGTGTTACTTGTTTTTTTAAAAAAAACATTAACAGTACCTTTAGAATCACAATTGTTTAATTTCAGCATAGCATTCCGTATTCCATATGAATGCATTTAAATCAATGATGGTCTCAATCAAGTCAGTGGCTTGTGATTTCTCCAATAGTGGAATGTCAGCAGGGATTAACTCAAATTTTGATATATTCCAGGTTAATGACTGACATGGCAAAATAGTTACATCAGCAAATATTGCTGACGTTCTCCACGATGGCCTGCAGAAATTCATAACTAGTCCAGTTGGAAAGTCCTGTTGAAAATGTCATTAGTGCAGAGTAATAAGACTTGGCAAAAAAAGAATATAAATGTATATTGCGATATTAATGGCCGAATAATAAAAAAAGGGGAATCATATAAAACAATTTAAACTTTGCCCAGTTTGTACTTGCTAAAGGCAGAAAACTATATTCTGCATGCTTTTTGATTCTGAAGGGCATGTCTAGCTACTTCATTGAGATTACTGTACAACATTATACCTCACTGCTATGTTCTATACCCTCAGCTGAGCCATGTGAAACATCTTGGAAAAGTGCATTTTTTTTTCTAGATAAATTACAGGACTGAAAAATGTAAGCTGTTCAGAATGGCTTCAGGAACTTACATTACAGTTTCTTCACATTTCAAGTCTACATGGCTTTTATTCAAGACTGTGAGATGTGTGGAATTCCCTGAAGTATGAGAAATCAGTTTCCAAATTCATTAAAAGGGAAGAAAAAAGTTCTTATTTAAATTCAGCTAAAATATTTTACATTGCAGTTATAGTGACCTGTGTTGAGATACATTTTTGTACATTTCTGCTTTTTTTTCTGTTTGCATATTTTTTTAGTATGCTCTGGGACATTATTATTGTAGCTACATTTGCATTTGTGGGAAGATTTGCAAGATCTTAGCATTGTTTATACATTTCATTGCACTTCCATCTTTACAAGTATAATTACTTTTAAAAGCTAGCTATTTGTATTTTGATCCCTATCTGGAATCTGTATTCTTCTTGTATCTTTTGCAGTTCTGGCAGAACTGTGAACCACTGCCTGATTTCAGCCTCATTTAGTCATTTATTACTGCATTTTGTAAATGGAAAAACTTGTGGAAGCTAGTTGTTTATATTTTGAACCCTGTCTGGGGCCTCAGTCTTGTAGTTTTATTTGCAGTTGTGGCAGAACTTTAAACTACTGCCAGATTTGAGCCTCATTTAGTCATTTAGTACTGCAGTTTTCCATAAACAGCATTGCTGTCTCTCAAATGGATTGTCCCATTTACCAGTTTTGCCAACATTGTAAAAGATAACAATAAAACACAATAAAATATATTAGCTCCAAGACTGATGACATGAAATTATGCCTAGGTGCTTGATCCACACAATAATGTATGATGGATTTCAGTGGTCTGGACTCCATTAAGCTAACCTGGAGATCTTAGTACACATTGACCTAATGTCTCCCCATAGACTTCTGCAGCCTGCTACACATAGGTACCAACAAACTACTGGGACTATAATTTAAGTATATTTGTTTCATTTGCTTTATCTGGGGTGTGATCCAGTTTGCAACTTGAGAGGTAGCTACTACTTTGACTAAAACTGTAGATTTATCTTTCTATTATTGAGTAAACTAATTTTATCTTATTTGTCTATTTTCTGATATTTTTGTTTTATTTTACTATTGCTGTTTGATTAGTGCAATGTTTTATGTTATACTTCTACTGAGCATCGTGGCTTAATTTTACTATTTCACATCATTTTAGTCTAGATTATTGGTTTTTTTTCTGTGTTTTCTAAGTATTTATTCCAAACATTGTAGTTGATCGCTGCATGTTTTATACAACCTGAACTAGTATCACACTCTGTTTAAGAACATTGGTTGCATAATTGGATATGGGATGTATATATGTGGATGCCTCTTCCATTTACTCCATCCTCCCATTTCTTCCCAGATTCTACTGGAGACTTACAGGCTTTGCTGCTAACTGGTCCTCCAGTACTGGCAATGAAGTGAGATGAGGTTTTATCATTTCATTATTTGGGGAGAATGATAATCTTTTTTTTTTTTTTTTTTTTTTTTTTCATTCCTAACCCTGAGCCAAAGTCACACTTGGTTCAATGTAGATCATTCCTGAAAGAGATATCCACGGCATTTGAAAGATATCACAGGCCAGTAGCTAGAACCCATGAACGACCATTTCCATATGGATTATTGGACTCTAATATGAAGTCTATTGGTTATACTCCTTGAAGGCTTTGGCCGAGAAATCGGAGTTTTATTAAATTTGTTGGATATACTGGTGGTTGTTTCTTTTTTGCTACAAGGCAACTTTTTACTTTGTGCAGCAGTTGTTCTAATATGAAGTCCATCTATAACAAGACTGGCACTATTTCTGATTTGCAGTATGGCACTAATCTCACATTTTCTACTAAGCCTTGGTTTGACTCCATCACTGGGCCTCACCTAGCCACATTGGCACTTTTGGGACATTTTTGCTATTCAGCACCCTAGATGTGACAACACTTAGTCAACCTTTTTAAGTCTAAATTGAACCAGGCCCACACTCCGTGTGAGACCACCAGCACATTTGAGTGCATCATGCAGCAAGAGGAAATGGTAGGCATCTTCTGGTTTATTATTCACCAGATAGTGTGAAGACATTTGTTCAAGAATACACAGGATTCCCAGTCAGTTTATTGTTGATTCACATAAACTAGATGGTTTGTGCAATTTCAGTATTGGTTCTAACACTGAATTTATGCCTCTTGCTAATGATTTTGCATTTGTTATTGAGGGTTGGAGTCATCTGGGGTATTATACGCACACCTATAAACCTGGCCATTCATTGACTTTGGTGCTCTAATTTAAGGTGGTTACCTCTGACCAAAGTAAGGAACCAGCCTTGAGGTCAGATCATCATTTGGTCAAGTTCATTCTTGAGCTACCCAGTCTTATCCCACCCACTGCTGAGTCAGTCATGTTCATGAATTTGTTTATTATCACTAGCACGCTCCTGTGTATTGTCCTTGGCCCACTCCTTTTGGAATGTATTGGGAATTCTCCAAAACTGTTAGTCAGTAAGTGTAACAGTTCTGCGACTGCAGCTCGTTATCACTTCAGACCCATAATCATGCATTCTGCTCCTGTTAGCACAAGGGAGTAGTGGTATCCTGCCATGCTTCAGTCAATGCACACAACATGGGGTGCAGGTGGGAATATACCTGCCTGCTGGGGGAAAAAATGCCACTGGGCCTACATGATTCAAGGTACAAATTTGAGATCTTCCATAAATTAGCAGTGTATTTGTTCAGAGAGGTCTCAGGAGGTAGAAAATAGCCATCTGTGCCATTCTAAGTAGTTAATAAATTGTGCATCCCAGCCTGATTGATCACATAGAAGGCTTTTACTTTACATGACTGTGAGATGGCCACTTGGGGCTAATCTGGGAATACACATTGGGCTTGATTTTGGCCATGTCTGTCATCAACCAAACTGTAACGTCCATTATGTGGTTTGTACCCAGGGCCAACAGGTCTGCTAATGTCTTCCTTAAATGTGCTGGGTCTTTATATCTTTAAAATTTACTGATTCTTTCTGAGGACTGATGAGCTTTCATGTGTCTTAAATGAGTCTTTTATCACCAGTCCTCAAAAATTCTACAGTGAGTTAAGGTGTCCTAGAATGTTACCTTATTATCTCTAATCTCTTTGTAGAAAGGTTATCCAGAAAGTGATGTTTACTCAGCTTGTTTCCATTTGTTGAGTCTGATGGACTCTAGTGGCTTTCACTCCAACTGCAGAATTCACCACAGCACTGATACAGATCTTAAATGAGTGGTAATAGCCTTTTAGTGGCCTGAGATCAAAAATACTATTCTGCATTGGCCTTTCTTGACCTCTGTGGTATACTTGATACAGTTCACTATCTGTTCGTTTTGCAGCACTCTAAAGCATGTTATTTGCTCTCTGATACAGTCCTTCATTGATTTGCCTCCTACACCTGAGGGTGCATAAAGAGTATAATTTATTTCTTGTGGAATCCCACAGGGCTCCATTTTTGGTCGTGTTCTCTTTAATTTGTACATACTTCCACATCAAGAGCTAGTTCAAGTAAAAGTATTGCAATACAACAGTTCCACTGAAGATGTTCAGCTGTAGGTGTAATTCCCACAGAAGTAGGGCACTTACTTGAACCATATTGAGAGCTGTCTTGGTGATAGGCTGTTTTGGATTTCTATGAACAGGCTCAAGCTCAACCCAATGAGGACTTGTGGTCATAGTAGTCTATGCACTTTAAGGTCTTTCACAAATCCTGTTTTTATGCATTTTCTTGTGTGAATGTCATTTTCTGGAGTCTGTATCTAAGGTGCAAAATCTCAGTATGATTTCACTGACTAGGTGTCACTTTAGGACTAAATTGTAGCAGTTATGTGGTCCTGTTATCATCAAATTAGGAATATCATCCATATTAAACACTTGAATCCTTCAGAGAATCTACCTAAGGTCATGCAGGTCTTGGTAACTTTTTATTTGGCCCGGCCATTACAGAACCCTTTAACTTGGACTTTCAAATACAAATTTGAATTCTGCATTAAGACTCCTTACTTTGGCTTTGAGACATATCTGTATTATACTTGTTGTCTTCTGTCTTTACTGTCTCCTTCTTGACCATATGATCATTCTTAAAGTCTTGGTAATGGTTTTTAAGGCCCTACATGAACAAGCTGCCATCTATTTAAAGGAGCTGAATGGTTCCTACAGGCTGTTTGGCGTCCTCTGCTCATCTGTCATGGGGCCACTGCTGATACCCAGGTTCAAGCTTTTCTTCACTGTGCTAAAGACCTTTTTTATCAAGACCCTGAACTATGGGATTATTTCCCATGGCATCTTCATGAATTTACTTCAGTAACTTGATTTAAGAGATGTCCAGTCACACCTCTTCCACTGAGCTTTGTGGGATGTTTTTTTAACTGAAATACTTGTGATATTATGGTTGTAAATATTTATTTTATATATTTATTATCGTTAATTTTAATGCAGTTTGTAACATGTTCAGTTTAATAAGCATATGTATAAAGTTGTCACTAGGGCAAACATGGTTGTAGGTGAAATCAGCCCCAGAGAGTCTTAACAAGTTGTTCTTAACAAACTTATAGTCTCTTTGACTACTTGACCATGAATCCATGGATATCATATTTTACGAGTCTCCTGATATTTTGTAAACAGATCTCCCAATTTCATACAGATCTGAGGACTTCTCAAAGACACATTTAAGATAGGTAACAGACATTTCCTGATAATAAGCTGGCCTATGCATTAGTAAGAATATCCCATATATCATTTGCAAGCAGATGGTAGCCCCAACTGTAGAACTGACTATGAAGAAAACTTTTTTAAAATACTTTTTTAGTAGATTTACATGACCTGTGTTAATG